>NW_024962266.1:23330248-23507435 GCF_019238085.1 Lagopus leucura | reverse complement strand
GACCACTAGGCTTCAAACTGGCCCTGCAGGCTTGGCCTCTCCTCCTGCCCCAAAAGGCTTTGGTATAGGGTCAGCAGGGATCCGAGGCCTTCACTGGGCCCTGGTGGTCTGGCCTTTCACTGCTCCCTGTCAGGATCCAGAAGAGTGTCAGCAAGATGGTCCCAGCTCAGGAGCAGCAGCCTGTCTACACCAAGCACCAGGCTTCATACTGGCTCTGCTGGCTTGTGCTGTCCACTTGGCCCAGATAGGTCTGGTACAGGGTTGGCAGAGTTATCAGAGGTTTCAAAGCAGAGTTCTCAAAGCGGCACGGAACAGCAGGCCTTCAAGGGGTCCTGGTGGTCTTGCCTTTCAGTGTTCGATTGTTTGAGGGTGCACTCAATGCCATCGTCTGTGTCACTGATGAAGATGTTGAAGAGCACCGGTCCTAAGACCAAACCCTGAGAGACACTGCTTGTGACCAGCCTTCGCCCTGACACAGAACCATTGATCACAACCCTTTGGCTGCGTCCAGCCAGTCAATTCCTAATCCATCGAACAGTCCATCCTTCAAATCCACACCTCTCCAATTTAGAGAGAAGGATGTGGTGATGGACCATGTCAAAGACCTTGCAGAAGTCCAGGTAGATGACATCCATCGGCCTTCCCCTACCCACTGAAGCTGTCACTCCACCACAGAACACCACCAGATTGGTCAGGCACAATCTGCCCTTGGTGAAGCCATGCTGGCTCTCTCAAATCACCTCTTTATCTTGTATGTGCCTTAACACAGCTTCTAGGAGGATCTGCTCCATCATCTTCCCAGGCACAGAGGTGAAGCTCACCAGCCTGTAGTTCCCCAGGAAGTTTTGCAGTGCTGAGTGAGCTTTGATGAATGTGTGTTTTGATTGCTCCGTCGCTGGTACTGTTTGGTCTTTGACACTGTCAGGCTTATATGTTTGGGAGTGCTAGTTAGTTAAAACCTATGAAGTATAGAGGCACCTGTAATTCCACTTAGCAACCCTCCTGTATCACAGCATAGTGGACATCAGAGCACAAAAAAGCAAAGTAACTCACTCGTTCATGGCAAATGTTCTGCTGCAGATGTAAGGACAGAAGACAGCAGAACAAACTTCACCTGTACTGCAGAGCACTGGCCCCGTCTCCTCGTGATTCTGGTTTGTGGGTGATTCCTACAAGACAAAACCAGTCTCCTGGTTTACTTGGTTTACTCAGGTAAACCAAGTTTACTCAGGACAGCAGTTTGCTTTCACACAAAGGTGAAAGGTTTTAGACCTGGTGATGTACAAAGAGTGGTAAATATTTCTTGCGTGCTAAGCCTTGTTATGGTCAGACAGTAGCTCTAAGTCCTATGAATCCCAAGTAGCCAAGCTGGCTTTATTAACAGCACAGTTAGAAGCCAGGTCACAGCTCCCTGCAAGGAGCTGTGTTTCCATGCAGCACTACCCTGCTCCCAGCCCTCCCCTTGCAGAAGGACCAGCAGTGAATGCCACATGTCCTGGAATAGAGTTGCTGCGCATCTGCTCCGTGTGTTGCTGTGAGTTTATTGTGCAGCCTTGGTATATTCAGTAGAGAAATACTCAAAGGTATTTCACAATTACCAGTTTATCCCAGGTGAAATCAAATGAGAACTGTAAATCTGGAAAGTAAACAAGATGGGAACTTCTATTTCCTTACATTTTTTGCTATTGTAAAACTAAAGTAACAGATTTCTTCTTCCTGAGAGTTTTGTTCTGACCCTGAAATTGAGGATGTTGGGCAGGAAATGGGAGAGGCATGGTTCCAGACATGGAGAAACACATGCCTCGAGGAAATCCGTCTGACAACTGCCCCTGCCTGCTGCCTTGCATATTGTCATTGTGAATGCAGAGAGCTGATGGAACAGGGACAACAGCCGCAGGTTGAGTTTTGAGTTTTGTTCCACATCCACATCTGTTAAGAATTCCTAAATTCTAGATCTTTGATCTAGATCTAGATCTTCTAAATCCTAGACTTTTTAAAGCTCACATCTAAACAGGTAGTAATAAACAGACTGCCTTGCTTAAAGGTTATTCTTCTTTAGTTGTCATGCATATTATATATGCAACTTAATAACTGTGTGCAAATTCCAGACTAAATCCACTACAAAAAATCTAATTGTGAAGATTACTGGACTCAGTAATAAATCAGTTTTAGTTTTTGCTGTAACTAAGAAAGAAAATATTTTCTTTCTGTTTATGCTTTTGACTTATTTTTATTCTAGATCTAGCAATTCAATTGTTTGGATGACACTTCAAAAAAAAAGGTTCTTTGCAACCATTGACAGTGTTGAGGTGAGAGACAGAGGCAGCTACAGAGAACAACTTCAGAGGACAGGGCTGTGAGAACACAGGGAAACAAGCAAAATGTGGAGTAGTCTGGGCAAGTGCAAGGTGTCCCTTTGTGTGCCAAGTGGGACAATTATCAATTGTGTGGGTCATGAGAAAGGATTTGTCCTCCAATTGGTTCCAAATTGCTACCTAGAATAGGTGGCTGCAGCTTATTTCCAGAGTTTGAGTTTGCCTGGGTGTTCCAGCACACTCCACAAGGCAGTGCAGTGTAAATTAAGGTAGCACAGCGGGGTTCACCCTTCTTTTCTGGAGAGGAAATGCATCAGAGATGAAATTGGCCTTCAGGTCATAGTAAGTGTGAGAAAGAGGACTGAATTCCGTAACACTTTTCTGGTCTAAATCTGGAATAACAATTGCTTTAAGGCAGGTATTGTTACATAGATGTGCTGTAAGGGGGTTGCATTTACATGTCCAGTTGTAATCACCGTGCAGCAGACTTTGACCCAGGCTGTGTGCAGAGCAGTACATGCAGGTGCATTTCAGGTGCTCCGTGGCTCTATTTCCTTCAAACAGGGAAGAAGGGTGTAACAATTCCCATCCGAGGTTTTGCATCCACTTCTAGAGCATCTCAGGAAATTAAACTTTAGATTAACCTAGATGACTTCTCTCTCATAAATTTTGTTTAAAATTTATAGATAGCTTCAGTTATCTACTGTTATCTCAGTGTCTGTTACTATCTCAAACACCGCTTCTCTTTGCTTTGTGTGCCACGGGGCTTTCCCTTCTACTTCCAGTGAAGGAAGTTCAGAGCTTTATACAGCAGTGTGTTTGCAGTCTCATCTATCTACTCATTGGTGTCTTACGTAATGTTCTCGTTATCCATCTTTATCATAAACATGGTAATCCTTTTGCTTCTACATCGCAGGTTCAACAGTGACCACTCTTGATTCATATAACTCACAGCAAAGCCTCCATCTGTCTCATGGATTATAGATCTAAATTGGTAACTATCGCTTGCTCGCCATACTTATTAGAAGTTTTGTTAACTGCTCAGTGTGTTTTCTGCTTCTGATAAATCTCTCCTGTAGCCCTAGCATATAAGACCTTAAGGTCACGGCCTTATTTCCTGTATGAGCTTTCGTCTTAGGACAGCATGTATTGGCTGTAAAATCCCATTAGTAGATAGAGATCTAATTCAGAATTTAGTTTAAGTCATGAAATGGAAAAAAAAAAACAAACCCAACACTTTTATTTTTTCAGACAATAGAGCACATAAAGGAGTGGGTTTTTATAATAGAGAGTTAACTTATTTGTGCAGCTTGTGATCTGGAATATTTTTAATGTAGACATACTTCTTAATACTTTCTTGGGAAAAACAAACAAACAAACAAATTATTAATAAGTCTATTGAAAAGAGGTTATGCTGCATGTGAGTAATGTCTCCTGTGGATTGCTGCTCAGTCCTGAACAGAAGGGGTGAAGAAGCCTTCTGGTTTAGCTGCTTCTTTGTTTCTTCCCTACCATGTACCTTACAGCATGGTTTCTGTCATCATTTGTATCATTCTCAGATATTCTCAGCTCCTGACCGCGTTCCTGTGAGCCTTGGCAGACTGCTGATCTATTTGTCTGTAGTCGAGAGTGTTGACTTCAATACTACGTAATTCTTTTTTCTGCCTCTACCTTTATTTAGCCTCACTATTTTTGCTTTTAAGTGAGTATATCTGGTGATCTTTTTCTCTTCCTTCCACATGTGTCAGTGACTGTGGATAGCCAGGAGTCAAACAGGTACAGCTGTGCTTGTGACTGTGCCTCTCCTCTTGTTCCATGCTGTTACCACTTAGTCCTTTTAAATCATGTACTGCCTTTTTTTTCTGTTCTTTGTTGGCTGATCCTGAGTGCAGAAGCAGTAAGATGGAAGTAAGAAAAAGGAGGTTATTGTCTCTGCAAAAAGGATGATTTGATGATGACAAAACAGTTAAGCAATTGTTTTTAAATTGCCACTGGTATATAAACACAAAGCATTTGTTGTAAATGTCCGTTTGGGCTTTAGACATAAAGCAGTAACAAATATTAAGAGATGCTGCAGCTGTCAGAATTGCACAGTATGTGTAGTATAGAGAGTGCATATAGATTGATCAAGTTAATACTTCAGATATTTCTTTCTCTGTAGTTTTAAGTGCCCTCGATGCGAACCTATTTTGTTGTTAAGAGGGGTGGCTGAGGGCAGGCAAGGAGACCCTCCCAAAGGCAGGAGAGACACTGACTGAGAAGAGTGTTCTTTGGTGGCTAATAAGCTCTGATTAAGATTTTGTTGTACGAGTTTGAGGCTGAGATGCCTTAAGTTGCACTAGGAGAGGTTCAGGTTGGATAATAGGAAAGATTCCTTCTCAGCAAGACTAGTGATGCAGTGGTACAGACTGCCCCATGAGTGTTGGGGTCACTGTTCCTGGAGTTGTTCCACAACTGGGGCAACGTGGCACTGAGGGACACAGTCAGTGGGCTTGGGGGCTGGGTTGGGGTTGGACTGGGTGATCTTAGAGGTCTTTTAGCACTGTAATGATTCGATGAACTTCCTCTCGGTGGCTTAGGGACTGCCATCCCACTGCTCAGTGCCCTCTGCTTGGCTCCCCAAGTTGTGCTGCATCAGGAGCTGAATCAACTTCGGAAGCAGCTCAGCAGAACAGGAGAAATAAAAGAGGAATTATTTTCAGCTGGGGTCTGCCTGTTCTCTGAACCAGCTCATTGTGGAGTCCTGACAAGGAAAAGCCTGAAGCAACAAGAGAGTGAGAGGAAGGTTGGGATGAGGATTAGGAGAAAGAAATTGGGAGACTTGGCTTGATGATTTGAGCACAAATTCTGAGGCAGCCCTTTGAAGGCTTTCAGCTCGAATGCTTGTTGAATGCAGCTTCAGTAATGATGTGCTATCAGGAATTAGTATTGCTGTCCTTGCAGTTTCACTTCAGTGATCAGAGGAGGAGAAGGAGGAAGCAAAAGTCAAATTCAAGCAAGGAGGTGGAATTCTCTTTGAAATGTTTGTGCTCCAGCACTGCCTGTGATGTTACAGAACCTGCAGCACCTCGTGCACAGCCCAGCCACCAGCGCCAGGCAGCGAGAGGTGTGCTTCTATGGCAACTGCGCTGCGTCCTCTGCAAGTATCCTCTGATCTTATTTTCTGCATTGTGCCTCTAACAAAGCTGCTCCAGCTGGTCGCCTTCTGCAATTGGTTTTTTAACTGGGATTGGAGAGTGGCATTTGTAGCCAGGTATGCTTTTGATTAGAGCAATCTAGGGGGGTAATGGAAGCAGCAGTGTATCATTTAAAAGAATGGCTTGGAGTTTGCAGGTGGTTTCCATAAAGGTGGTAATAGGAAGAAGACACTGATGGGTGGAAAACTATCTACCTCTAAATCTTTAAATTGCTCAAGCTTTTAGTAATGAAGTCATCTCGTTTTTCCACTCATGGAGACTTGAAATGGAGGAGTGGAGAATTTGTTTTTTTTTTTCTTGTTATCAAGTGCAGGTGCATCGTCAATGGTACTTGTGGAATTACACCTCTGTATGAGGAAAAGAAGTTATTCAGAGAACTTTGCATTGTTCTTCAGCTCAGTGATGGCACAAATCAACTAATCTGGATTCCTAATTTCTGCAGCTGAGACTTCTGAGATTTGAGCTGGGGCAGTGAATGTGTGTGCCTGAGTGTGTGTGTCACCTGGATGCTGAGATGTGTTAGGAACTACAGGAGATGAATAGAAGAGCACTTTTCTGATGTGCTGGTGAGAAGAAAATTTGTACTTGGGTTGTTTTGGAGCGTTTGCAAAGCACTGACTAGCAGCTGAAGTTAAGAACTGTGTGTATCAGGGCTGGATTGTATCCTGCAGAGAACTGCTTGTGGGAAGACGTGACTGCAGTGCAGCTGTTGGGTATCAAACTGCTGCTGGAGCTCTTCAGAGCTGTCCTCACAAACCTGTGAAAGGTCTGTGTGGCCCTTTCTGTGTGGGAATGTTGCAGGTGTGTAATCAGAGATAAAGCAAAACCAGCTCAGTTTAAACTTAAATAAAACATGCACAGCAATTTGTTTCCCCTCTGCTGGGAACTTAATTTAAACTGGGATATCAGCTTAACCTGGCTTTTGGACAGTGTTTTGGGTTTAAGGCTTTTTAAATACAGTGGAAATTAATCACTTTTTTCAGCAAGTGAAATCCAATGTGTGAGTGAGATTTGATAAGAAAGTGGACAAGCAGCTGCTTATCAGATCTGAGCTGCTGTTGCCCCTGTTTGCAGGAAGCCCTGACTGCTTATAAGGAACCAAACCTTCATCTGCTTGACAGCGGATTGATTTTGAAACAGCCTCAATGATCAAAACTGTGGCATGTTGCAGGGTGAAACTTCCTTCCTCTCCTCTCTGTCAGTTAGTTCAGTCTGTTTCGTTGTCTTCTGCTATGGGACAAATAGAGGTGAAAAGGCAGAGGTTTGTCTTCTCCTGCTGAGTGCTGCAGCTGTGAAGCTATAGAGAAGCCCAGGTTTGCTTGGTGAGCTGAGGCTGTGTTGAGGTTTTGGACTCTGCAATTACGTTTTGGTTTCTGAATCCAGTTTAGGATCACAAGAGGATGAGGAGTCTAAGGCTGCATCTTTCATCTGCATTTTCTCATGTTCCCCAACTCTCTGCTCCCTTTAGATGATCTAAAGGGATCATCTACCTTTAGAAATACTGCCTGCAGCATTTTATCATGTTCTGTTTAATTGCTGTCTTGGGAGTAGGTAGCTCTTGGATGGATTTGAGGCTGATAGCTAAAATTTCTTTTGTCAACTGTTTCATCTTCTCCTGTTGCCAAGGTTTTATATATATATATTTTTCTTAATCTGTAAATATGGAGGGTAGAACTTTCATAAGTATAAAAATGATGGTGGTGCATGAGCTAAAAATGCAGATTTTCCCTAGCAGTCTTAAAAAGAATTATTTAGTTTCACCTGCCTCACTGGCTGCTCCACAAACAGCATAGCTGGATGCAATGTCAGAGATTTTAGTTCTTGTTGCACTACTTATTTATGGGAGCAACAGAGATGGCAAGCTGCCACTGGAGTAAAGAGTGCTGTTTCCCCAGTACTATCAGAACAGTCTGCAGTATCCATCTGTTAGTCTCCTACATACAGAGCAGTGCAACAGGTGTATTTCTTGGGTCTGGAGATCTTAGAACCAAGAGAGGATAGCAGAAATTTACAGGCATTATTTAAAAGAAGTTTTCAAGGTATGTTGCTCTTCCTTTAGTAGATGTAGTGCTTAAGTCATTAGAAAGAAGAGAAGCTGAACATACGGTATGCAATTAAAGGAAACAGGTTCTGAACTGTCCCTTTACAATGTTTGTCTTCTTTTTTTTTTCCAGATGGCTTCAGTAACAGATGCCAGATACAGGCAGAAAGATACTTCGGATCAGAACTTTGATTACATGTTCAAACTCCTGATCATTGGGAACAGCAGTGTGGGTAAAACATCCTTCCTCTTCAGATATGCTGATGACACTTTCACGCCAGCCTTCGTCAGCACAGTAGGAATTGACTTCAAAGTGAAAACAGTTTATAGGAATGATAAGCGGGTGAAACTGCAGATTTGGGTAAGTGCCAGCATTTTCAACAATATCTCATACTAAACCCAGCAAAGACATCACAGAACTAGCTTGCTTGGAGATTAGATTGTTGTTATGAACAACAAAATCTGTATTAATATGTTTCGTGTGGCTTTTTTTTTTCTTTTTATTCCTGCAGCATAGCTTTCTCTTCTTAAGTTCTCTTTGTGTTGCTGCTTCAGTTGACTGATAAGACTCTTGATTTTGGTCTTAAGCTGATGCTTTTCAGTGTCAGGGGTCAATGTATTATTAAACTGAAGAAAAACCCAAAGCAAATCATTAGCCTTTTCATAGAACCTTTTGAGTGAGCTCTTGTAGGTAAAAAAAAAAAAAAATTCAGTGAGCACTGAGTGAGTGATCTCTAGACAGAGCTTCTGCTGTCACTTTAATCCCCCTTGAATAAGGCAGTGGGACCTTCTTGCCTCAGAGATATGCTTCAAACTGCCTTGACAGAAATGGCTTCTTGGTGAATCAAATGGGAAGAGAGTTTGTGCAGGTGAGCTAGAGGGCCTGTCTGCTCATGGCTCCTTGCCTGACATGAATGACAGCCTTCTGGCCCAGTTTAAAAAAAAAATAAATAAAACATTCCTGGGCTTCAGAGTTCCAGAGTGGAGGATCGAGGCCCAGCAATTGTGTCAACAGCTCATTACGTTCCCTTTCATGGAAAGCAGGTGTGTTCTTTCATTCTATAGAGTTGCAAATGTCTTCAATTGCATTTGTACCATAGTGTTTGTCCTGACAGTCCTTAACTCTCTGTGTCCCAATGGATTATAGAGTGTGTTTAAAAAAAAAAGCCCAAACTTGCATTGACCTATTTCAGAGTACCATGGGGCTCCAGCTGCAATTCCAGTTAGCAAGATTCTTCTGTTTTGTGTAAAAAGAAAACATCTGAAATAAGATATCAGGCTGCCTTTCTTTCAAATGATTTCCTGGAGCTAGCTCACCAACATGAAACAGCTGTTTTGTGGTTTCTCCCGCAGATTTAAGCTTAAAGGTCAGAATTGAAGATTAGTTGAAACTGTATAGCATTTCTACCTAAACCCTATCGCAGCCAGCTAAGGTCAGTCTTCTAATTGAACTATGAAGCTTAATTTATAATTTGATCTCTTACTACTGCATCTAAATCACCCTTTTCATTGTGACTATTTTGAATCCAGAGTGAGAATCTACACTGCAGAAATGTATTATTGTTTACTGCAACTGTATGATTCATTTTATGTGTTGCTGGGTGTTGGAAATATCCAGATAATTTTTGTCAGGACGGTATCTCTGATACAAGCCGATTGTATTTGCGATCGCAGTGGTGGGCGTCCAGCAAGCAGGAGCAGCCCTAAGGCCACAATGACAGCTTTTCTGCCTTGTTTCCCCCTTTGCCATGTTTGAGGATTTCAGGCAAATCCTTAATTCAGATAAAAAACCTTAAACTTAAGAAAAGATATGCCAGGCCTTTGTAGGTGCAAGCTGTAGAAGCTGTGATACTGGAGTTAACCAGCAACACTATTGATTTAAAATTTATGTTCAGTAAAAGGTTCATGTAAGTGCTTGACAGTTTCCAGACTGACTTGTGCTCTTCTCTATTTCTGTGTTCCTTGTGTGGATCCCTGATGTGAGCTGTGGTTTAAGGACCTGAAACAGAAACTTTGTGTTTACTGCTCAAGGACAAAAAAACCCACAAAAAACAACAACAAAAAACAACCCCATGGAAAACATTATTGGAACTTGTTTGCTCCCTTCCTGTCCTAATTGCAATTTCAGTGTATTCTTCTGGTTGCATGTAGTAGTGTGGAGCCGGTAGCGTACCAAAACTACGTTCCTGTGTGCAGGAATGAGGAATCTTTCTACCAGCCTGTCCACTGATTTACTTTTTAAAATGATTTACAGCTGTTATTGAGTTTCTGTGTGTGTAGTTACCCTTAATGCTTTATTTTACTTGTAACTTCCCAGTTATGTTGGCTTCTTAACATTGGTAAGTCTGAACTGAATCAGATTTAATCTGAAACTAAGAAAGGAAAGAGAAGGTGCAGGTCTTTAAAGGAACCATTTCAAATGTCTGCATAAAAGCAAGAGAGGAGCACTTCTAGGATCACTGCTCTGAGCAGCTGCCTCTCAGTCCGTGGGTGCCTGCAGGTCTCTGGGAAGTGGATGCAGCTGCAGCATGCTCAAGGGGCTTTGCACAAGCAAGCTGGCTTTATGTCATGTAAATCTCAAGGCTGGGGAAAGTTCCCATGTCTGTCCTGCGTCACAGTCCAGAATGATCAGTGGTCTTTGAGACTTCCTGCGTTGACTCTTGCCTGTGCTGGTCAGAAAAGCAGGATGTTTGGGTGCAGGGCCCAGCTACCTGGAGATCCTTGGCTTTTCTTACAGGTAGGGAAACCTTGTACTGCTTGAAGTGCCAACCTGTCAGGTATCATGATCAAAGATGAGATCTGCACTGTTTAATTTTAACATAATTACTGGGCCTTTCACTTTGGCATTAAATTCTCAATTACTCAAACTGATATTTTAAAAAGGCTTCTTACCAGTTGTGCCACTGACTGAGTGCCCTGGGAGATGACCCGTTTGTTTGAACAGACTTGAAAGGAAACTCTCTTTCTCTTGAGTTGGGGATGGGAGGAATGGGACCCATCAAAGGTATTTGTGGTGTGATAGCTCTGCTGCCAGAGAACAAAACAGTAAAATGCTCCTGAGAGGGATCGTAGGGGATAGTTCTGTTTTCTTTTTTTTTCTTTAAAAGAGAACTGTAAGATCACTTGATTGTGTTTTAATTTCAGATCTTTCATGTCTTGCTTTGGTGATTTTGATGTAAATTGCATAAAAGCCCTTTACTGAGGAAGTTCACATTGTAGCTGGATGAGGTTCGCTAATTATCCTTTCTAAATTAAACTATTATTTATGTAAATATATTAATATTATGTAGAGTTTCTAATATCTGCATAAATATAGTTCTAGGATTAGACACTTTTTACAGCACTGCCAGCTGTAATAATAGTTCCACATAAAACATCTCCCTAACTATATATTTGGGAGCTGCTTTATTATCCCTCTCTGTATGTGTGCTGTACACGTGGCTACTTTTGTTCTTGACCATTGGTTTTGTTTTCCCAGAGCTGCTAGTTAGTGATCAGAAAGGAAAGCTGTTACAATTTCAGATATTCATTTTTTTATTATGAGTAAATCTCAAAGGCAGCATTATTACATCCTTAGCAAACACATACAGTTCCCACTAAATGCAGTGCTCGGGTTGCCTAGCAGCTAAGACAGGGCCACTCTGGCCAGATGCAAGTGGAAGCAAGGTGAATGAGTAAAAGGTTTTGGCTTCAGGTGAGAGCAGTGAAAGATTTGTTTTTCTTTTTCCTTCTGCACATTTTGATGTCTACTGATAATGACAGCACAACTTTAGAGCAATGTTGTGCTGAGGGGACAAAGTCTGGTCCTTCGCTGGCTCAATCTAGGTTAATTCCATAGCTCCTTGCATAGCAATGTAGATTGACTGATGGAGAATCAGTGTCAGTGTTGAGCTCCAAACATCTGCACACCGTGCCGCTTAGGGCACAGCGTGGTGAATGATTTGTGTGAGGAATTTCATTGAGCTTTGTTGTACTTCTGTACAGCACCCTACACAAGTCTCATTTTTGTTGCGTGTGCTGTAAGTATATAAATGTGATTAATAAAAAACATAACTAAATACAGACTTTGGCAGCTGGTATCACAGTTGAAATTATTTGCAGCCCCCTTCTTAAGCAATTTCAGGCTAAATTTAACTTCAGACTGAAAGGCAAAAAGGATGTGCTGTTCAGAGACAACATTGGTCCCTTTCAAATAAGTCTTGATTCTATGATACAGACTACAGTATGATTTATTTTTTTTTAAGGTGCTGCTTATCAGACTTAAACTCCTAGGATGAGTACAGCTTTCTCTTTCTCATTAACAAAACTATTTCTGTGGCTTAATTGCTGAAACCTGCAGGGGTCTGTGATGCTGGAGTGGATGTCTGGGACATGTGCTCTGGGGAAGAGGGTACAAAGCACCATTGCTCTGTATTTTTGGGAAGGATCTTTACCAACAGAAATATGACAACTGTTAATTATGCTGCTTGGCAGTTACCATTACAACACAGGGAAGCGTAAGCCAAAATAAAGGCCAAGCTGTGCAGCCATCTCCAAGGCAAATATGCAGTGTTTTAAAAAAGCTTTTTGTGTCAGTTGTTGCCTGGATGACGGGATGTTGCTGTGCAGCTCTACTCACAGGGCAGAGATTCTAAAAAGTAACGCTGGTAATGAGGTTCACTCTTTCATTTAAAGGAGGTAAATTTAGAACACCATCATACTTGATTGTAAATTTTAATGTTAATTGCACACTTAAGCTAACGCTGATTATACATTTCAGATGAGAGAATCATCTATTCCCCTGGCATCCTATTTCCATCTCGTTTTTGATAAGATCCTTATTAGTACTGGCTTTAAACTCTAGTGCCTGCACAAAGCTTGTTTCTAAAAAAAGATGAGTTCTGTAACTTTAATGTATAGATGGAATAGCGAAGGATGTCTCTAGAGATCTAATGAGCCTGATTCTGCCCAGTGGGTTCACAGCTGTTGTGAGATCCTCTGTTTTTACATATAAGGCAAAGAACTAAAATGGGTGAAGTTATGTTAGTGAAAAAACAACGTTCCTTCTTGTAAGGGAGGCGAGGGTTGTATCTTATCTGCAGCACTGGGGGATTAATGGGTCCCAAGAAGAAAAATCATCATGGCTGATTGGCCATGAAGCACTGCTTCTGATGTTAAAACACAGTGTAGAATATCTGACCAGAGAAGAGGTACTGAAAGTGTAATTCAAACCACGGTCTTGGTTATACCTCAGTAGTGATGCTCCTGCTTTGGGAAGGACTTGATGCTCGTGCCACGCTGAATGTTCTTTAGAGTTAGATTTAAAACTGTGCTAAAAGGGAGAGATGGAAAAATGTAGTGATAAAAACCTTCACAGTTCATTTTTCTACTCGCTTAAAAAGGAATAAAGTCTTTCTGCTATTGTTTTTAGAGGCTCTTGAATTTGCTTAACAGCCTAAGCTTGCTGAGCAGGGCATTCCTACGTTGGCTTTTAAACAGCCCTTCAGGTTTATTTCTGTTTACAGTTAATCACCTCAATCCCATTGTTATCTCATTAGATCTCTGTGTTACAGCAAAGGCCAAATTCATCTTCAGTCTGAGCTGTGATTCAGTGGAGTTATTCCAGTTCACAGTATTGGATTTCATCTCATTGCAGGGCATAATATGTTTGTGTGCTACACTTTCACAGTTATCAGGAATATGGAGTATTTGACCCTGTTTGGTGCCTTTCAGGAAAATGAAAGTTGCAATACTGCATTCAGAGGTACTGTGCTGTATCCAACTGCAGGTGGTCCAAACTTTTAGCTCTTTCATAGAGAGAAGGGGCTGATGTCAACTTCTTGCCCAGTAGGGGAAAAGCTTTGTTTGGGAAATCTCAGGTGGAGTTCTTCAGTATTGAAAGGACAGAGGTGTTCCTGGCCCCCTGACCTTCCACATGTAATGCTTTTAGAGCCGAAACCAGAAGGGAGATTTTTGGTGCCTTCCAGTAGAATGAGCTGTCATTTTACAAGGGATTTCGACTTGTGTGACTCAAAATGTTTTCCCATGGTGCCTGTCTGGTCAGAATCACTGCTGGTACAATGTTATGTGAAAGATAAAACTGTGAAATAGTGACTAGACACATCCTATGTTTAAATATGCTTGGTTACATTGTGACTGGTTACAAGACAGAGCTGTGGATGGAAGTTACGACTTCTCACAGTGCTTGCATCAAGTAAGCACATACTTAACCTGTATTGTATTTTTGGTCAGTAGAGAAAATGCAACTACTTATTGAGCTTAGTCACATTTGTACCTTTCATGCATTGTGTTGTCTACAGTACTGTACATGTGACACTTATGAGTAGGCTGAAAGGCTGAATTTAGAGACAAAAACACAGGATCTGGTTTTGAGGTGGGAGCAGTTGTACTCTGTAGAACAAGTGGAGTATATGCACTAACAGTGGGAACTTCTTCAGTTATTTTCTGCTGTCTAGCTCTTTTAACATCATTCTGACTCATTAAACAGCATGAATTAAGCTTCCAGATATTGACCACTGTTTTTCTATTCTTCTGTCAGCAAGGACTATGCTTAGTCATGGGGAGGGAAGGTCATATGCATAACCCTGAAGCATCTGTTGAATTATTGGAAAGAGGAATGAGCGGTGAACCCTCCAGCACGAGGAAAATGGTGATGTTATTCCTTATCCACAACATAAAATCATCTGTTATTGTCTTTTCTTTAAACAAACAGGTCCCCTGAACACTCTTGCCTGATAACTGTAGTTAAGTTGTGCTGAAGCCGCAGCGTAGCTGGAGGTCCTCAAGACCTGCATGGTCTTGTGCATGGGGGTGTCAGAGGGCAGCAGTGTCATGCTGTGATATTATGATGCTGACTTTGCTACTGATATGCTTGAAACTGAAACTGGGGAGGTCAGGAGAGTTTGAAACTTGGAGCGAGCAGCTGTGAGTGCAGCACATAGAGCACAGTAGCTTCTAACATGCGTTTATGAAATAACCTAATGTGATGTAAGGCTCAAATGATTGAACCTCACATGTTATTTTCAGGAGTATCAGTGGCAGTGTTGGCTGGCTGGCTGCTTGCTGTGTGCCAGTGCTGGAGGCTAAAGTCATGGAGGAAGAACAGTGTATGTAGGTGCATGCATACGCATGTGTTACTGGTGTCCATCAGGTGATACTGTCTCTCTGCTTTTCTTCTAGCCAGAGTGCTAAAATAAGAGGAAACAAAGGGGATCTGTGCACAGGATGCTTACCAGGCAGGTTATTCACCCTAATGCTGCTTTTGCGTGGCTTGTTCAAAGATGCAGCTGCTGCTTTCTCTCTGTTGCTCTGCAGATGGGTGATAAGGCTGTTCTGAAGGTACCAGGTGTTTGAGTGCCATGGTAACAGCACGGTGCTCTGAGCTCTGCTGAGTGCCCACGATGCAGCTGGATGGTGGTGGGCTGCTTGGAGGTGGCTTTGTGAGCCCCTAGGAATTCCTTTGCCCAGTTGTCTGCAGGTCCATTTTAAATTTTTTTCTAATTTAGTTGTCTTTGAAAGAGAGAAGAAAGAGAAATAACTCCCATTAAGTGTGTTTGGGATTGTTTGTATTACTATTTGAATTCTAGAGCTGCTTTGCGTTATTGGAAGGCAAAAAAAAAAAAAAAAAGCTTTCCCATTGGAGTTACCACCAAAAGCTAAATTGCTTCCTTGCCGTGCATTTTACCTTCATGCTGTATGCTTTTCTGTATCACTCATCCTGTAGTTTTCACTTGGCTCTGTGTTATGCAGAAGTCAAATAGCACCTTTGTAAACAATTCTGCATTAACTGTAAGGATAGATCTGGCAGAATACAGCTGTAAAAGAATTTGACAGTTGAATTGTGCAGAGGAGTGAACAAGAAGAGGTGAGGAAAAGGATAGAAAGTTCATTTGTGTGTTTTCTATTTAGAAAAGAAGCATTCTGGCCGTGAGATAGCATGCAGTCAGTTTGCAGAATCGTAATGTCATAGAATGGTTTGGGTTAGAAGGGACATTTAAGCTCCTCTAGTTCCAACCCCCTGCTGCAGGCAGGGACACCTTCCTCTAGATCTGGTTGCTCAAAGCCCCATCCAGCCTGGCCTTGAATGCTTCTGGGGAGAGGGTGTCCACAGCCTCACTGGGCAACCTGTGCCCGAGTCTCAATACTCTCTCACTCAGTTGATGCACTGAGTACAGAATAACAGTGGTGGAAATTCATAGCCAGACAGGACTGACCAAAGATTGCATTTGAGACTCTCCTGCATAAAAGGGCGTGATGGACCTTAACCTGTATACTTCTCTGTATCACTCCCAGTCCTTGCTGGCTTGTGAAGCTGCTGTTATTGCTTTCTGCTGCCTGAACCACTGCAGACAGTCCCTTCAGCACAGCCATTAAGCTGGTTCCAGTTGGCAATGGGATGAATGCTGAGTGCCAGCCTCAGTCCTGTTATGTATCTAGCTTATTTCCATGTTACTTGAAAGTGCCCAAGCCTGAAGGTTTGTGTTGCGTGTTGGAAACGTGTTCCTTCCGAAAGCACTGCTTCCAAGAACCGTGGGGACTTGTTTGGTGGATTGCAGGCAGTGCAGAAAGCTCAGTATGGCTGGGTTCTGTGGGCAGGAAGCTGCAGACCAACCCTTCTGTGACAGCCTGAAAGCCACACAGGCTGTAGCCACGCAAAGCTGTTTGTGTCAGGGCATTGTGCTTCCTGGAAAGGGGAACATGCATTTGGCACAGCTCTTCAGCCTGTTTCTATACACCCTTCCTGACCAAATCCTGTCTTGGGTTGTTTACCTAACTGTGAAACTTTATGTAAAGCACAGAAGGGACTCTTTTGGGTTGGCTGATAACAGGAACTCAGTGCCACCAAATGAGTGGTATTTCTATACTGGTGCTCATAGTCAGCTGCTGTGCTGTAATTATGTCACAGCTAAAAACCCCTGCTTGTTTAAGGCTTGTAATCCTTAGATAAAATGTGTGCCTTCTTGTTAAGAATGCCCTTCGTCTTGAAAACAGGATGCAGGAAAAATCACTGCTGCAAAGATATTAAACGAAGTAAATTTGTGGAGAGTGCTTAGTCTTCCCTGAGGCTTCAGGGTTTGGAAGTGCAAAATGAATCACTTCTTTTCACTTGTGCTGGTTAACCATTTAACCATGGGATAAGGAAGATGTTCTGCTTCTGTGATATGCTTGCTGCTGGTCTGATTTGTGTGCCCCATGTTCTCTACTGTAGCATGTTCAAAGCTGAGGCTGTCATTCTGAAGTCTTGGAGATTTGTGAAATTATTTCAGGTTTTCTACTGAAATTCTAATCTAAATAATAATGTATGAGAGCCATGTCACTATTCTGTTGAAAAGCTACAGGATACCTAAAGGGAACAAATCCAAAAGAAGTCATTCCCACCACTGTGGATGGCAAATTTTGACATCGATTGCTTTGTATCCGAGTGTAGGAAGCGTGTGCAGTTGGAGGAGCTCAGGGAGGATCTGGAGCTCTATTACAGACTCCTTAAGGCAGCCATGGTAGAGCTCATAAATAAGGGCTGTGCGGACTTTGTTAATCTCTAAATTCATTAATCTTTAAATAATCTTTCACCTAAATGCAAAAAATGATACTGATTTTTCTGGCAGTTTGCTTTTTAATGGCTGTGAGTGACAGCCAGTGACACCTGCACCGCATAGCGGCTCAGTCGCTCGGCAGCTCTCCCACCCATAGCTCCCATCATAGCTTTGTTTTCCTCTGACAAGGTGTTTATACCTTCTAGTACTGAAAGTATTAAACACAGGTATCCCTTTTGCTCCCACTGGGGTTTTCAGAGCTTTCTGAAATGGCAGCCATTCCTTGTGTCTGAGAATGTGTCCTCCAAACAGAAGGTATTACATCATCCTGTAACTGCAAGAGGGTCAGCACAGTTGCTTTGGTGATTAAAAGCAGCATTGTGTGCTTTTTCCTCTTTAAAGGAACAACTCTTTATCACCTAAAGGCAAAGTGGTAGAGCGTGTTTTGTTGGTTGTAATATCAGAAACCCTCTTGGTATTTTATTTTTTTGGTTCTTGTTTGCATGTCCAAGAAGCATTGCAGCATTGTTAGTTTTTTAAAATATATTTTTTTTTTGTGAAGGAAAGTGTGAATAAACCCAGAATATCATATTAGCTAAATACTCTGGCACTGGGAAATATGAGAAGTGAGGGATTTTCACTTCTAATTTATCCACTTCTTTATGGAAAGAAGAAATCTGATATGAATTTAATTGCCTTCATACTGCAGGTGAGTCGAGCGTGTTCCATAAAAATCAGATTGCTCAATGAAGTATTTGTTAAAAATAGTCCCTCAAAGGGAGATGCTGAGTGACTTTTTCAGTCCTGACTCACTGAATCTTCCATTTTTAAATGAAAAGATTCCCATGACATGTTAATTTTAAGATCTGGTTTATTAAATTCTTGATTAATAACAATAAAAATGTTAATTTGAGTGTGTGTCAAGACCTGAGGGATTAGTGTAACTGATATTCTCTTTATGGGAAAAGAAGTACAGCTCAATTTTCACCAGAGATGTCAGAGAGTGGAAGTACTGCAGCATGTTGTGTCCCTGTGAGGTGCAATGAAGAATGCATCTCCCTGTCAGCATGGTTTTTCCTGTCATTCAAAGGATACAGAGCGCCTATCTATCTACAGAGGAAAGGGCAGGTGTTTACTGAAATGGAGTCTGTTTGCATCTTTATCTTCTACCTCTTCTCAAAAATGAGCTCAGGTTTGCACTTCTGCACAGCACAAATTGCTCTTTGGATTCATGCTTGCAGGTTGGAGCTGTTTCCAGCCGTGAATTCTGGCTGCAGAAGTGATTTCCCTGGAGGCAGAGGTGCTCTCTGCTGAGAGGCTTGATTCTCTGGTTCTCTCGTGGTCCCAAAGCATCGCCCAGCTATCATTGCTGCCGAAATCCTGTGTGTCTAACATTGCTTTTATGATTGACATCTTAATTCACTGAGTATCGAATAGAAAAGAAAATCATGTCTTTGTTTCACTGACTATTGATAGAGAAAATTGCAGTTCTTAATTTTACAGCACTGCTCTTGCTAAATATAGTACCCGTTGCTCTTTCTCTTTACTATTCCTTTACTATATTAAATGCAATCTTTTTTCCCTTTGGATTTCTTTCCATTTTTTGTACCCTGAAGCTTTAAACACCGCGTTTTGTGAGTCATAAATGTTCTGAGACATCAAATTAAGTAGAAACTGGAGAATGAGTTCTCAAAAGGTTGTGAATGTTGCTGACGTCAATCTCAGATTGGAATAAGAAAGAAGATACAGCTGATGGATCTTGTGAGCAAGACTGCAAGGGCAGTTATGCTAATTCTAGTGTTGGAGCAGAAATTGTGTTTTTATAAATGAAGGCAATAGTCCCAACTGAAGCTCTAACAGGCATTCATCGTAGTAACTAGATGATCTTGAGCTTTTGTACTTTGCAATGAAATTTGCCTTCAGCAGTTTCAAACAGAATTGCTTCCAAATGACTAAAATGAATGGCAACATGCTTTCTACTTCCTCAACTTATGATGCAGTTGAGTTTTCCAGCTTTAATTCTGCAGGACTCCTTACAGGATATCCTTTAAAGGAAAGTATAATTTTTTTTTTAATTTTTTTTTTAATGAACAGAAAACTCTGAAATGTGTTTGGAGATTTTACTTGACTGTGTATAGGTGAGAACTTTGAAAGTAAGGAGGAGTCATAAATATCAATGTGTCTTGATAATTTCTCTTGATAGCATGAAAGATTTAACTTCTAGAAAGTAGATGCATGCAGATTGTGCGTTCATGTTAGATTGATATTATTGAAGCTTTCCAAAGGTGTAATGAGAAGGGAGCAAAAGGTGACAAGAAAAAGGATATTTTCCTTGAGGTAACAATACTTAAGTCGTTTGCTATTACTTATCATTGCAGAATTTGTGCATGCATTTTTGAGCATTAATGAATATGGCAGTTCAGAGTTGACAGGTAGCTGACCTACTTACTGAATGCTGTATCCTAAGAAGTTAACTTAGGACAAAATGTGCTTTTATGCTGAGGCTGAGAAGAGTGCAGGGCAGGGGAAGAAGGTCTGGCTCTTACAGCCTGTGCACAGCATCCTATGAAGAGAAGTGCCAAAGAACAGCAGCTCCAGCTCTTCAGAAGGTGTAGAGATGGGTGGGCCTGCTCCACAAAACTGGATGTTCCTCATCTCCAGACAAAGGCTCCTGTGGGGAGGGGACCCCCATCAATTTGCAATCCTCCTCCTTCTATAACTCCATAGTTACCACTGAAAGAGAGATGTTATTTTTTGTGATGATAGTTTGACTGAAAAGCAAGTAGGGTATGAGAGCCTGCCTGATGCACCTTGTGATGGTGGTTCTCCAAGGCTCTGACCTGGAATGATCAGAGAGCATCTTGTAGTCACAGTATGAAGACTTATCAACAAGACAGGGATCTATGGAGGTGCAGATCCTTTACGTTACACAGGGTTAAGAAAAAGTTTTAAATTGAGAATATCTTGTCATAAAATGAGTCTGCAGTATATTTCCATGGCATAAATGATTCCGTGTGTTTGGCTGTACAGGCAAGGGAGGAGGAGGATTTTCAGCATTTCAGTTACACATGAAAACAAACTGTACTGAAAAGAAGGTTCACCATTAGCTGATTTTTTTTGAGGATGGGCTGCCAAGCTAGGAGGCTGTTTCCCCTGCTGGTAAGTGAAATTGTACACAGTTGTGCTTTGCTTTCATTTTGTGTCTGTTATCAAAACACCTGGTCACCATTTTGATTGCAAGCTTGTACTGCTCGTGACCAGGTGCTGAACTTCTTCAGCTGCTGCTCTGAAATGGTGTGGCAACTTCACCAGCCCCATGGTGACTAAGCACAGAGGCAGAGAGGAAGGCTTTTTCTCTTTCCTGAAGCTGCTGGTTTCTGGTTAACCAGAATAAAACTGCACCTGAATTTATGTCAATAAGAATTCCTGAAGAACTCTTCTGCCTCAGGCAGGTGACACTTGGTTATGCTTTTCCTTCCTAAGCTTCTTAAGGGTTTAGCATTTATGAGTCTCTTACAGTACTGCTTGCTTGACACATTGAGTAAAGCATATGGCAGTGACTGGTTGAGAGCAAAACAAGTCATCTAATTGAATACAAATTGAGACTTCTCATAAAGAGAATGGAGAGGTAAGAAAGATTTCCTGCTTTCTGAAATCAGCGTAGAGCAGAGCCATTAAAATAATGGTCATGAATTTAATATAAAAAAGGGTTGTGTCCTCTTCCCAGCCAGCTTCAAGCCAGCAAGGCAGGTAGGTGGTGAAGAGGTTGGCTGTAGTGCTGATGGGGTGCCTGTTCCTGTAGCTCTGTGGTTAATGATGTGAAATGTCCTGCAAGCACTGCAGAAGCTGAGACTCCTGGCCTGCCCTGTGAATTCCAATTCTGGGAGGTGTTGTTTGGCTGAATGCGAGACTCTTGGTTCTGAGCCTTGATAAGGCCTAAAGGAAACAGCAGGTACTCAGATCAATGCTGTCGCTTTCAGCTGGTCAGATAATGAGCTATATAGCACTGGCTGAAAATAGTTGTGTAAAATACTTCATTTTTCTTTTTTTTTTTTTTTTTTTACATGTTTTTACATGGTCTTTAATGGAAATTGACTCAATGTTGCTGTTGGATGTAACTGTAGAAAGAACCTTTCTACAGCAGCACAGTTTTGTTTGATGTAAGTTTCAGCCAGCATATGGTATTCATTTTAACGGAATGCACAGAGAATTAATTTGATATAAGTTGATTGATGCTCATTACTGACATGAGGATATGCTAATGAGAAACAATCCATCATTGCTAAACGACTGTTTCAATTTCTAGCACTTGGAACTTTTCTCAGCAGTTACTCCTTGATGAGCTCAGAGACACATTTTTCTGATGGGAGCACGTTCTTCTGTCAGTACAGATGAAAAGGTTGTTTTGAATGTCTGTGCTTATCTACTCTATGTGAAAGGAAAAAGAAAAACACAAAAAACCAAGGGAGTTTTATGGAAGGGACAAATGTGCAGAGTGTTTGTATTTCTAATGCAAAGTCAAAGAATTCTGCACCCTTTCCTTGCATTTGTTTTTTTCCTGTTACTTTCTTTCTTCACAGCAGCTTGCAAGCAGTTTCCATCACAGGCAGCTCTCTCCTCAGTGATGTGAAGTTTATTCCAGTGGTTTCCCTGCCTTCAGTGGTTGATAAGCTTTGGAGCTCTAGGAGCAAAGCTGTTTGGCGTTGTTGTTGTTATGGTTGAGCCCCTGTATTAATTTCTCAGCTTCCTGTGGCTCGCAGCATCTGGTCTGTGAGCTGCACTGTGGGGACTGTTGCTGTGTTTAATATCACGTGTATGTTCCATGCCTGGAATTTGTCCTTCTCCTTTTGAAGCAGCTGTTCTGCTGAAGCAGGGTGACCTGTCTGGCTCTGCAGTAATAGAGTTCAGGGGCTCGCAGCTCCCCACCCCATGCAGAGGTGTGAAAGCCCACAGCTGCTAGATCTGCTGACACACTTTGTATTGGAAAAAGTGCTAGTTTTCAGCAAATCTTTTTCCTTCAGGCCAGGAGGTTGCATTCCAAAGTGCCGGAGTATTTTCCTTTTTTAAAAGTTTCAGGGAGAGGTTTGGTTCCAATGCGATACTGAATTCCCACTAAAAGTGCATGAAGTGTAGGCACCCTGCCCAGATGAATCTTTGAAATTGTTCCTTGAGTTTTTAATTAACTGGAACTGGTTCCTTCTAGATGTTTTTTGCTGAGGGGAAAAAAGTGTAATAACATCATTGTTGGATTCTGAGCAACTCAAACCTGGGGCTGAAAACTTTTTCTTGTAAACATTCAGTTTGTAGGTTGGAAAGCTTTCTGATGTTTTGCATGGCTAGAAATCAACCTAGGTATGACGTGTTGCTCTTCATAAGTAACTGAGAGTGGTAATGCCTTCCTTGGTGTTGCTATTCTTCCTATGCTCCTAGTTACATCAGCTTGGCTGTGATCCTGCAAATGTTTTGTGTACACACACTGCTTTAAGTTTCTGAGTTAGAACAACAGGCTCTCTTGCTCTTACCTGAACATTAAGTAAATCGATCCTGTAGTCACTGATAGCAGGTGACATGCAAATCATCACTAAAGATGCAGCCACTGAGGGAGGAGAAATAAGTGGGGTGTTTGACAGCAGTCTCTGCACCAAATTTTGGCTGCAGCACTTGACTGATCACACTGCCTGTTCTATCAGGTAATACAAATAACATGTGTGGACTACGATCTGAAAGACATACCATTATATGTGTATGATTTTCTGTCTTCTGCAAAAGTTTCTTCCCTACATACATGATATTTAAATGTATATATCAGTGCAGGTATCATTTTTCTTTCTTCCTTTTATTCTCTGCTTCAGGGGCAAGGCTATTGGGATCAAGCACCTACATGGCTAAAAGCAAGAAACTATGGATTTGATTAGATAAATATAAGATAAAAGATCGTATATTGACTTTAACTCATATATCTCACCATCTGATGCTTTGGTAACTTTCTATTTCAGCACTGGATTAAACAAGCATGGTTTTAGGAAGACAGAATTATTGAGCCTGATCAGAAAGAGAGGAGCTCTGCTTCTCTTTCCACAGGTTCCTCCATAGGGTCAAGGTGTGTACTGGCAGCAGTGCCAGTGAGGTTGTTCTGTGCGCTGCCCTGGACTAGAAGTGTGAATTTCTGCAGCTTTGAATGACAAAGTGCAGTCTTTTACGGGAGAGGAGCAGGGAGGATTCTGGCTGTGAACAGGAAGACAACCTGAAAACTCAGGGTTGGAAACTGTGATATGTAGAGAGAGGAAGATTAAACATCTGTGAAGAAGAAAGGTGTGCTGACATGTGAGGGTGGCTTTGTAGCTCAGCCTGGTATTCTCCATTCTGGGCACGGAATGAAGCAAGTTGGCTTTTTCTGCTTTCACTATATGTTTTGTAGGATTTGTTCGTGTGACATGAACACAGTTGCTAAGATAGGAAGAGGCTTGCTGGTATTTAATTTGCTCCGGTCAAGTGGCAGGGTGGCACCTCCATTGGGAAATGGCAGATGACAGCCTTGGTATGTCTGTGAGGCAGTTTGTATTTGATATTTAGGCAGTAAATCTAGTCAGTTAACAACTGTATTCATTCAGGGGGTAAACAAACAGTAACGGCAGATGGAGTATACTCATAGTGTGAGCCTGTGAATCCTGATGTTTTTGCCACAGAGAAACAATCTGTACTTCCATACAAATGAGTATCTGCCTCTAGGGTGGTGTCGTTTATTTTTCTTCTTTTAATGTTGCAGCTTCTCAGTCATTGAAGGAGAATTTGTATTTTCCTTAGGAAGTACACAGAATAGTCCTAGATACTGATTTTGTCATATCTAGATACGTCTGACACACATACCAAATTCATGTCATCTCTGCACCACCAGGGCATAGAAGCAAGGCTGGAGCAGTGGAAGTGGTCGGAGGCTGGAGGCAATCTGTGAAGGCAAGAAGCCAATGGTACAGCTAGGAGAAAAAGCACTTGCTGGTAAATGTCATTGAGGAGAGGTGATCCTTGCAAAGACTCAGCAGGTGTCCTAAAAGGCCCTGGAGGTGTTTGCCTGTCTCCCTTGCTTTAATACCATATGAATGCTTTCCTCTCTCCTTTTCTGAGTTGTAATGCTGTCCATCTAGAATGACAGGAACATGCTTCATCATTGACAGTTTTTTTTTGTTGCTGTTGAGAAAGTGTGAATAAGGTAATCTCAGTTAAAATCAGGCAAATCCAGAGAACTCCCTAAAACAGTATACCTGAGAGCAGTACCTGGTTCGGATCACAGAATCACCAAATGGTTTGGGATGGAAGGGATCTTAAAGCCCATGCAGTCTCAACCCCTGCTGTGGGCTGGCTGCCACCCAGCAGATGGGGCTGCCTGGGGCCCCGTCCAGTCTGGCCTTGAAGGTCTCCAAGGATGAGGCACCCACAGCTTCTCTGGGCAGCCTGTGTGTGCCAGTGCCTCACCTCTTTCTCAGTGAAAAATTTCTCCTCTAAATCTCCCCTCTTGTAGTTTAAAGCCATTTTCCCCTTGTCTTATCACTTTTGGACCATGTTGAATAGTCTTCCATCTTGTGTATAACCGCCCTTTAAATGCTGAAAGGCCACAATGATATCCCCCTGGAGCCTTCTCTTCTACAGGCTGAATAAGCCCAACTCCCTCAGCCTTTTGTTATAGGAATCTCTGTGGTCTCCTCTGGACCTGTTCCAACAGCTTCACATCTTTCTGAGCTGGTGGCCTGGTCCTGGACACTGTTCTCTAGATGGGGCTCATGAAGGCAGGGAGCAGGGGGACAGTCCCCTCCTTCTGTTGTAAAGAATGAACAAAAAAATGGCCGTGTGCCAGCCATGGGATGTTTTGTCCAAAGTTACCCTGGAAAACTGTGTCCAGGTACCACAGAAGTCACTTTCCAGTTGTAGAAACTATAATGAATTTTGAATAACAAGCTGGTGGCTTCTGTGAGCAAAGAAATTCTGGAGGGAAAAAAAAAAAAAAAGGCCTGTGCTGGTGGTTATTGTGGTTTCCCACAGAAAAATGTGAATGAGTTTGCAGTGCAGAAAATACAGCTCCGTGTTACCTTTAATGTATTCACTTTGTGTTGAAAACAACAAGCTGGCAGGAACAATGGTACCATGGTAACTCATGTTCTTTATAATCCTTCTTACGAAATTGCAGAACTATTTACCATGGCACTATCAGGTTAATAGAACACACTGCTTCTGAATTTCCTCTTTCATTATGACAGCGTGTTTGAAAAGTCTGATGCTCAACCACATTGCTATTGAAGCTTTCCAATACTTTCAGTAAGACAAAGATGCTACTTATGAGTATTATGACTGTGGCTGGTTGATTTTTTTTCTTCATTTGTTCATTTTCTTTGTTTTCACAATCCTCTTAACACTTGAGAATTGTGATATAAGCTCAGTCTAATTGAGACACAGTGTGAAGCCTGTAATTTAGTTTCTGTTTTCTTTAGATAAATTCATTAATTATAATTCCATAATTTGCTTCTGAATTCTGAGAATGATATCTGAACAAATGGCTTTTTAACAATTGCATAGATGTAGAGCTGGTGAAAGTGTGGTTGTAATTCTCAGTCTGTGCACTATTCTACGTTACTGTACTGTGGAATTGTTCTAAATTCAGATTATGTCATAAATTGACAAAATGGAAAAGCTCAGGAGGATGCTAAAACAACATACTACTAAAGCATGTGTCATGGGGCATCAAATCCTCATCTGAATCTCTTGGATACAAATAGAGTGTGAACAAAACACGTATTTGACTCTAGCAAATTTGTTCATGGTCTCACTTTGGCCAAACCCCCAAAAGTGAAGCAGACCAACAGCAGTTACTCCATCTTACTGAGTACAACAAGGCTAACATCCCTTGATTGTCCCTAATTTCTTATGTTCCTTAGGAGCTACAGAAACACAGTTATCCAGCAGGGCAGGGAGTTTGCCTGAAGGGCTCCTGCTCATCAGTGGCACAGCTAAAAAATCCCATCCTTTTCTTTTTTCCTATCTTAGTAAATTAGTTTTATCTCAACCTGTGGGTTCTACTTTTTCTTTTTTTTTTCTGCCCTGGAGAGGTGAGAAGTGAGCAAACAGCTGTGCAGGATACACCAGCACCAGAGGAAGCTCCCCGCTTTGCCTTGGCTTTAACAAGCCCTGTAAGGTCTGAGGGTGTCCCGTTCTCTCTTAACTCATCCAAACATGTCTCACCCTTCTAAAGTATTTTAATAAGCCAGTCCTCCCATCATCTTTTTTTTTTTCTACTGCTCTTTTGGCTCATTTCAGTTCTTTCTTCTCTCATGAGTTGAGCAGATCCCATTCCCTATGGAGAGTCCCAGCATAGCACTTCTAGTACGATTCCTTCCATTTTCTTTCATGGGCATAGTGATAAGCTTCTCTGTCTGCCAAATGCTCCTGTGATATTTACAGTTTTTCTTCTTTCACACAAAAATGTGGCCTCTTCCAGAGTGGCAAAGCAGTGAACATATTGCTGAAGCAAGCGTAGATGGAGGTTGTGCACACAGGTCTTGTCAATAAGCTGTTTTGAAAGGTAGGGCATGTGTGGAGGTCAGCTATTGTTTACATCTCATTCCAGCCAGTCTGTTTATTAATTAAAATGAAATAAACATGTGCCAGAACACTGGCTGAGCTTATTTAAGAAATTTTATATAACACTATCTGTTGATACAACTACCCTAATGAATGCAGCGCTGTTTGGTATGATTTCACTAGTGAGGTGGAAGGACATTTTGAGATTAGAACTGAGGTGTCTGTTCTTTATCATCTAATATTTATCATCTGACTGTTTGACTGCAGGAAGCGTGCATACTGTGATTGAAATTTTGCAGCATGTCTATTTGTGCCACGCTTGCTGAAGATAACTAGGATGTGGGATACTTTTAGTTCTCTGCGCTTTCCTTGGGAATGGTGTTTGGGCTCCATATCCCAGTGTACCAGTGAAATGGAAACTAATTTTGGTCCCTCAGAAAGCCAATAAAGAAGATTGGACCTGTCACTGTCTGAATTGTGGTATAAAGCATCACAGTAAGATCAAGAGAGCTAAAACCAAAGCTTCTGCTGCTGCTCTAAAGCCTCCATAAACTGAGACGTGTTTTAATTCTTTGACATCAAAGTAAGGCAAAAAAAGTGGAGGGAAAATGGGCTTTTCATGTTGCTTTACATGTAGTTTCATCACGTTTTGAGGCAGTTAGACTGTTGAAGTCCTGTCCCCTTGGTGCTGAAATGTCTTTAGCTCATTGGCATATCTAAATCTGCTCACTTCAAAGTTATGCTTTGCCCCAAAGTTGGCTTCTGCACCTTTTCAATCAAGGAGAGTGAGTGTGGACTCAAGTGGGACCAGGAACAAGGCCTATGGGTCTACTTTTCTTCTTTGTCATAGTAAATAACTTGCATTCTTCAGGAAGAATCAGCTTGTTGCACTTCTAGACAAATCAGTTGTCTGCATGTATAAGCAGAGGGGCTCCTGCTGCCCAGAGGTTAGTTGCCACTAAGGAAGTTGGCTTTTTTTCCTCAGTGCAACAGAACAAATTCATTCCTGTGCTGAGAGATGTTTAAAAGCTGTGATGATAATGGAGTGTAGAATTGCCTTGTGTTGAACTGAGCCACTGGTCCGTAGAGCCTGTTGTCATTTTTCTACTGGCAGACAGTCTGGATGATTTAGGAAACAGTACAGTGCTTAGGCATGTATATGTGCTTGTATTGTGCCTGATGCTTCAGTTACAGATTTATTGGTAGACCTTTGCTTGTTTGGGGTGGTGCTGTGCAGTTTTCCTGTTTTAGGAAGTTATATTAAGAAAACAATGGTAAATAAAATGGGGAATGATGCAGGCAGCAGCTGGCAATTCAGGGCTTATTTTGCATCAAAGTTCAATCACCATATGTGTCTCTCCCCATCTGTACTGAGTAAAGCAGGCTGTGCTCAAGAGCCTCACCAAGATCCTGCTGCAGGGTTTGGTTGGGACAGGGGGACCTACAGGTACACAGCCCCATAACTTACTGCAAAGAAGGGCATGTAAGCACACTGTATGCTAAAGAAGCAGTCCATGGAGCTTTTCTCTGCTTGGTGGGTTTGCCCCTGATAAAAGTAATTCTGTTGACTTCAGGAGAAGCTAGTTCAAATCCTGTAAAAAACATAAATGATGCTGCTAGAGCGAACCAAAATTCTCCCCTGAAGCTAGTATATTTCCTGCTAGGATGACAATTCTTTGACCTTTTCCATTTGTGTATGAGTAAACATATTAGCCTAGCGGCAAATTGGGTTTGAAATGGTCTGTAGCTTTTATGCCTTGCACTGCTTAATAAATCATAAGAAATATGATGAAGTTCTCCACCAGTATTTTTCTTATTAGTGTTCAGTATTTGTTGGCTTCAAATGTGAGATTCACACTGGTGCGAACATCCATCAGTGCTCATTTTCCAGATGTTAATACTCAAAAGCAGTGGAAGGTATGGCCAGCAGCATCTGTGCAAACGCAGTTTTACTGGAAGCAGCAGGTGGCCTGGAGGGGGTGAGGAGGCATTGTGGAGATGAGCAGCAGAGGTGATTGGTATGCTATAGACATGTCAAACAGCAGAGAAGCTCAAGATGTCAGGAAGCATTTGCTTGTGATCCTCTTTCCAACTGGAAAGGAGGAAGCAGCATCAAGCACAAAGGTGGGTGAACATAAAATAGCCTGCAAAGACATGATACCGAGAAACTCACTGGCACTTCAAGCAGTGGCAGCTCTCAGCTGCTTGCTGAGCTGCCTCAGGAGTGCAACAGAGCCACATCTGGGCTCTGTAGTTAAAACAGAAAATGTTATGGTAAATGGTAGCAGATCTTCTTTGTCTTGTGCTATTACTGAGCATCATCATGTGCACACTGTTGTGATTCATAAAGCACTTGAATTCTAAGCCTCTCGTTTAAGATACTTGCAACTATTCCAAAATAGCAGCTCTTCAAATGAAATTCTTTCGTTCTGTTCTCAGCAGAGATGTGAGCTTACTTGGAAATTAATCAAATTCCATTTGATTGGTTTTCATGAGGCTTTTCTGAATTTAAGCAAAAACTTCATTTCACCAATGAGAACTGCGTCAGATTTATTGCATTGCTTTTTGAAATATATGCACATCTTCATCAAATATAAGCATATGAGCTAGAAGGATTCATGTAATTGTCAATTTCCAACACTGTGTTTCAAACTGAAATGAGACGCATACTTTTTGTTCCTTCTGATTTACTTTCTGGTTTATGAGCTTCAGATTGCTTTTGAGTTTTGTTGTCTTTAGGCTTTTATTCCACCTTCCTGAATGCTAAAACTTTCAATATTTTTCTAGTTTAGAATTGAGACTTCAGAAAGATCATAACATGGACAAAATCATAAGCATTGGTAGTAATGATCTTTCTTAGTACAAATGCCTTTGAGAATAGCATTCAAAGAAATGGAATTGATTCCCCCAGGTGCCTAGGTGGGCAGTGTGCTGTCTCTGGGCACATTACCCATGGTACCTTCCCAAAGAAAAGAGTGGCTCTCTGCTTGGGGGCAGTTTACCTCAGGTACTGTTGTTTTGAGGACCCAACAACAGGAAGAATGGGAAACACCAAGCATTAAATCCACAAAGATTTCCCCAAATCACAGAATGGCTGAGGCTGAAAGGGACCTCTGGACGTCACCCAGGCCAAAATCCCACTGCTTAAGCAAGGCAAGTTGACCAAAGCAAGTTGACCAAAAATTTTTAATTGTTTGTCTTTGAATCGATCCCTGTAACAGAATATGCACAGGGGTGGGTTGTGAAGTGTGAGGCCCAGATTTAGGCCCAATTCACTACTAAATATGCTGAAATCTTTTGTTAACAGGAACGTTTCCATGGAGCAATGCTTGCAGCAGAATACTAAACTAAGTTTCCTTACAATTAGGACTACAGCAGGTCTCCAGGCATATAGTCTTGAAGCTTCATAAACACCTTTGGACATACATATTTGCTTTGTAAATGAGTTAACTGAAGGACTTGCCTGGAGTCAAGCAGCAGAGGATGCACCAGGGAGTGCTGAGTGCTGCGGGAGCTGCTGCCCAGTGCACAGAGCTGAGCAGTTGCTGCCTCTCTTGCTGTTACCATGACATTTGATCACCTCGAAATAGGCTCCAGGAAGTCTGGCTCTCGCCCTGCTGCTCTCCTAGCTGGGATTTGCTGTTTTGCTTGCTTGTGTTTGAGGGGGAAAGCAACTGATAGTTTGATAATGCTAATTCCCTTCACCTGTTCTTGTTAGTTTCCAGATCAAAGAACCAGATTACTGAATTTAGCCAGATCTGTACCACACATCACTTCACTTGCTCCTCACGAATTTTGCATTTGTTCTTTTGACAGTTGATTTATAACGTATTGAGATCTTCCTTTGTGTTGCTTGTCTCCATGGGTCAGAAGACCACCATTATGACCCACACAGTGATGGCTGGACCAGCACACATCCATCCAGTGCACTGCAGCACTGAACATCTAGATGCAGACTTGCTTACTGACAGTACCATAGTGCTGCTTCTGAGCTGCTCTGCCTGTGATTAGTGTATTTGTTTCTTGACAACTTGACAACTCCAGCAAATTAATGCTGTTTATAGTGGTTGACATTGCTCAGACATCTCTGTGTTGTACAGCTGTTCTTACAATGGTTGGCTGAGGAACTCAAGAATATATGTGGGAGAACTGAAAAGATCTTGCAGAACTGGCAAACTTTATGTGAAATTGCATTCAGATGCTTTTTTTTCCCTATTTTTATTTTGTCTTTGTGGTGATGGTTTTGTTTCTTACCCTGAGTAGGTGGTCTATCAAGGGATGCAATGTATTTGGATCTTGCTGCTATCTCAGATTGTTTATTTGCAGTTAGAGAAGTGGAAGTTGGGCGAAGGCAGGAAAATGTTTAAAAAATACTTTGCAAGGGTAGAACCTCTTATATGAAAGACAAGAATGGCTTTATTGTGTATGTTTTCCTTTTTTTTCCCCAACATAAATGTTTTGCTGCATGTTGCTGATATTACTCACATGGAGCTGGCTCTCAAGGTATCTGGGTGCGCATGAGTAGGTTCCAGTGACTCTTCAGCAACAGGAGCACTCAATAATAAGAAAGGAAAAATGCTCAATACAATCTGTTGAAATGGAGCATTTTAATCAGCGCTGAGTTCTGAAGGAACCAGATGTTATTTTGCTCCTGGCAGCATTTGAAACTTCACGGGCTTTTCATGACATCGCATCTTTTCCGTGTCTTAACCAGTGACTCATCTTGCTTGCCTGTTTGTTCCTATTTCTAGCTGCCAGTGGGAACAGTAAGCTCTATGTTACCATTTTCTCTTTAATGTCACATACTAGTCTGCCAGAGGTCACTCTGTTCACTCACCCATGCGGTTTTCAGTGTTTTTTTTTTCCCTTTCTAATCTGAATGGCATTTATTTAGTTGGCGTGTGGTGTCTTCCAGTCAAAAATCTGCTTTTGCAAAGGAAGTGTATGTGTGCTTTCATGTAATGTGCAGGAGGTGTGATGGCTGAGCTCAGGGTGCACAACAAGCAGCCTCTGCCATCGAGATGGGCCTTTCCTGGTGCTGGTTATTGGGGCTGACGTAGCCTCCATTCTGAGTCTCTTAGTAGCCTAAGCAAGGAGGGTGCTGGGTTCATGGCAGCAGTGGAGTGGCATGGGTGCTGCTGTCATCCATCTGGACAAGAGGTGACTTTTATTCTTCAGCGTTGTTCTTTAAAAGCAAGAAGTAACAAAAACATAACCCTTAAAAAAACAAAAAAAAACCAAAAAAACAAAGTTTATTTATTATGGAGAATGTTGGTTATGTACATTGCTGGAAAAGTCATGGTGCTGAGGGGATTAAATCTGGTACAAGAAGGACGTTTCGGTGACATTTTGTTTTGAGAAAAAGAATTTGTAGCTGGAAATCTGCACTTAAACGGAGGTAGGGATTCTCATCTTTCAGAGCAGCAGCAAAGAATGTCTGTTGTGATTTAAAACCTAAGGTGTGTTTCCTGCATGAGTACCTCACTATTGCTGTTGAGCAGCCAAGTAAATAACAAGAAGCTGGTTGTGCTCCTGTGAATGTTTAGGTGAACTTTGTGAGTAGAGCGCATCCACACGTAATGCGAGTGTATTTAGATCCTTTTTCCTGTAATAAACCCTGAAACTTGATTGCTAATTAATGCAAAATCTTCGTATTTTTGTTTCAAGCTACCAGCTTGTGGGTTTTTCTTAATCGTTTGTGTTAAGGACAGGCACACACGTAAGCTATGGAGGAACAGACTTGTTAGTGTGTTAGTGTAAATGTACCTCACAGAGACCGTTCTGCTCCTGCCTATAACCAAACTATCTGATTCTTCTTTGGGGTGAGCCAAGCAGGCTTATGGCTACTGAAGGCTCATGCCATTCTGCCCAGGCGTTTGGCTAGACTGTTAGTGCTGCCCTGGCTTTCTGCTGATCCCTGCCTGTGCCTCAGCTGCCTGTCTTATGAGTTTGTGCTCTATCTGGAAATCTTACTAACAACTTCGGGGCGAGGGAAGCAATCTGTGTCAGTTGTGTATCTCCTTCATTGGTTAAATGTCTTGCGCATAGAACTGAAGCACCTGATTACCTGTGGTTCATGGTGTTTTAAACTGATGTAAAGACAGCTGCTGTCCAAGCTAAAGAAATAGAGCTCAGATTTTGCAGTTTATTTTCTCTCACTTATGCTGAAAAATGTATGTGTTTTGGGGAAGGAAGGCAGTTCTAGTGAAGATAGCATTAAGCCATGATGTGAATCGGGAAAATTAAGCCAGTATCACCTGTGGCCACATTCCTGTCCGTCACTGAGGTATAAAGCAGGGCCCACCGCAGCACACAGGCAGAAATGCTCAAACCGACCATCTAGAATTGCCATATTTCAGTCTGAAGGCAGTACCACAGCCTGAACACAAAGTGTGAACCCAGGTGCTCAGTTTGCAGTGGTGCATGTTTTTGAGGCCATGCTAAACCTCCCCTGTGGCTGCTCATCGTTCCTTCAGGGCCTCCTCGGCCAGATCCTGGCTCCCAGCCGTTGTCAAATTCAGTTTCTTTCCAGATGATTCTGTGTAGATAGACAGTGCTGCTTGTGGTTGCTCACTGCTTGATCACAGCCTCATGCCACAAGCCAAAAAGAGTCTTATTCAAACAGGAAATAGAAGATAAGATTTGGGGGTAGAACCAGGTAGTGGAGGTATAAAACAGAAACTCCATGAGCATTTGAATTAAGGAAGCTTGACTACTAGGGGTTTGTTTCTTTTTGTAGATTGCAGTATCTGAGAAGTTACTTGTACTGACTTAGATCTTTCAGCTAAACAGAGAGGCCTTTTTTCCACAGGTCCACTTCTTAAGGAGGCTTGAAGAAAGCCTCTCCTGCAGATCCTTTTTGGTTTGAAATGGTAAGTGTTGCACTTAAGCTTTTTTCCCCCATCAGGAGTGTGCTTCATATCGCTCTTCTGCACCAATTTCCCTAACACCTGCAGGAGCGTACCTTTGGGATCTCTCCTTGGTCAAATCTGATCAAGAGTCATTAGTAGTTTCCAGAGTTAAAACAGGTGCGCACACATGAGCTGTAAAGACCAGTGATGTTATGATCTTTGTGTTCTCAGGAAATCAGGCTAAAATAATGCAACTATCATGTCTCTGAACAAACAGAATTATAATATTGTTGCTGAGACCTTTCTCATGTGAAGAAGTACAGCCAGGATCCAGGTGGCGCAGCTGGTTTAGCGCTCAGCAGCAAAAGTGGGGATGTGGTGTCAGTGAGCAGAAGAGCTCTGCAATGGGTTTCTCAGTGGTGGGAGAAGAGATCGCTCAGGCTATGAAGGGATGTTCACCTCACTCTGGTACTTCTTGTCAGGAGGGAATCGGAGAAATGTTCTGTAGTCATCACACGATGGCTCACTGTGACCAGGCAGTGGACTGCCCCGTCTTGAAATAAACATGCGAGTTTCAGCAAAAAATCTCTGAAGTGTGGTGATTTCACAGCAAAATTCCTGCTGCATGCTCTCCCCTGGGAAATTCACTTTGTGTTACAGCTGTGGATAGTCGCATGGCAGCAATAGGCAGAGCCTTTTAAGTGAGCTGCAGGGAGCTTATTTACAAGCACCTTCCTCCTACAGTGTGTCTGTGATGTGCTGGTGCAGAGCAACAAGTGTTCATGGCTGAATTCCCTTTTAACGTGATTCCTTGTGCATGTTCTGGAAGGGCCAATGCTGTCTCTTGCATGCAGCGTAAAAAAAGCTGCATTTATTGGGCCTATAGACAGTAGAATTTTCAAGCTGGGTCTCCCACTCATTATACCTCATGTGTTTTCCCTGGATCGTGGTGTGTCTGACCAGAAACTGGCCCTGTGCTTGTGAAAGAGTGCTCTGAACAATTTCATTTTTCTCTTCCAGATAGCTGTATGAGTGATAAGTATTTTTTGGCTATTTTTCCTTAGAGAAAGGCTATTTTTGTTAATTACATTGGCAGTAAATGTTTTATGAAGTGTGGGTTTTAGAAGACTTAAGAACTCATCTCAGAACTGCTGACCCTTAAGAGTAAATAGCAGTCAATGCTAATGCTGAGTGTTCCCTTTGAAGATAAGGCACTATGCCACCTGTTTTCCAGAGTTGCTGTTTGCCAAGAGGTGGATTAAATATTTTGTTCAAGTGATACAAATATTTCCTAAAAGAGAGCTCCTTTAAGCATGTAGCTTCTGTCCATGGTTCAGTAGGCAGGTCCAGAGGGAGCAGAGTGGCTACAGAACTGCTGATCTGATGTAGAAATGTTCCTCAGTTTGCAAGGAATAAATGTTGTTGGCATCGAACAGATGGTAGGTGACATACTTTCCAGCTGTCTCAAGTCTTTCAAAATGCTTCTGTTGTATGTGCCAGAGACAGAGTCCCACCTTTGTGCTGTCAAGCTAAACACAGAAGTGAAAACACCAGGTAAAGGTAGTTGCTGAAGAGAATTAAGCTGAAGAAAACTAACAAATCTGAAATTAGTATGCACACTTCATCCACTGTCATTGGGACAGTCCATGTTAAATTCACTTTGTAGAATAATTCTCACTGCGTCAAGTTTTTAATTGCTGTCTCTAGCCTCAGGTTAGAACTGAATCACCCACAGCACCCATTTCAATGACATATTTCAAACTATGACACTAAATGGCACGCATTTATGTCTTCTGCTGGGTACGATGCTTGATGATTTTTCCATTGCCTGCTTTGAAGAGTCAGCTTTCAGTGAACTCTGTGAACATTTTATTATTGCATTGAAGCTGAGGCAGAGAAGAGCAATTAAGGGGTTGACATCTTCGGTTATTTTTTTAATAGTACATGTGTCAAAACGCATTTAACAGATCATCATTGATGCAAAAGCCCAATTAATGCTAAAATGTAAGTAAAGCTCATTTCAGTGGGAACTAATGAGAACTTCTAAACATGTAATAATAAAAAGTGATTGCCTTATTTTAGATACAGAACCTAACTGCAACTTCTGTTTCTGAGACGTGGAGTCTTAAAGCCTGAGTATTCTGTTCTGTTCCAGGATACAGCTGGACAAGAAAGGTACAGGACCATCACTACAGCCTACTACCGAGGTGCCATGGGCTTCATCCTCATGTATGACATCACCAGTGAAGAATCCTTCAATGCAGTGCAGGACTGGTAGGAAAAAAGTTATTATTTTTGTTGTTAGTTTGGTTTGTTTGTTTGTTTTTGGCCACTTCTCTTCATGCAAGAGAGTGTGGCCAAGGGTAGAGCTTGTAGACTCCATGTTGGCAGTTGCTGGGAGATATTCTCTTATGAGTGTGGTGAAAGGATGGAAATATTTGAGCAGCTGCAAGGTAGAAGCTGTAAGCGCAGCACAGGTGAGTGGAAGGCTGGACCCTGTTGCTGGAGCTCTGGTTCTGCCATGGCATCCTCTTCAAAGGGACTCCAAGGCACCTCTTCAACGCTGATCCAGCTCTGATAACAATCTCTGTGAGGGACAGAAATTGTGAATTCCTTCATACATGACTGCAGCTGGAGTCTGCTCAGAGCTGGGTGGTGAGGAGGATGTATCCCTGCTATAAAGAACTGCAAAGAAACCAGATCACGTCTCTGACTTTTCAGTGCTGAGCACTGATATGGGAACATCAATTCTTGTTACAACTATCATGTTGATAGGGGAGACCTAGGTGACCTCAAATATCTTGCAGTCATTGCTGTGTGTCACCCGGTGGCTTTATACTGCAGATAGGTATGGTGAGAGTGCAAAGAAAGGTAGCACAGAGGTTAATGGAATCTCTTAAGTCTGACAGATGAATTTGCAGTGATTGCAGTGTCCCAGGAGTATGTGATGGCAGCAGATAGATGACGTAAAACTTCCTTACATGGCTCTAGCTCTTAGCATCCAGCTCAGTCTTCGTTTTTATTGAACGTCTTTCCATTATCATCAAAGCTAGATTGTAACTCAGAAGGCACAATAACATAGTTAGATGTTTCTAGTAACTTGGCATTCTTCTGAGATTGCTCCCTATTCGCTCTCACTGTCCACTCAAGCAGCTGCTGATGATCATTGCATATAAATATGTAACGTATGCTTTCACCTTATGGTCAGTATCAAGATGCCATGTTGCAGAAGGTGAACTGCAGCACCTTCTCTAACCTGTACTTCAGCAGCTAGTGCAAAAAAATTTTTTTCCTTGCTAGAAGCACAAACCCAAAGTTTTGCCCAAATCAGATTCATTCACATGACACAGCTTTAACCAAATTCATGCAAGTACCTACACGGATTTTTTCCAGAAGACTGTTTTCCATAGGCATGTGAGCTAGGGCAATATTTTTCACTAAACTAGGAATATTTCAGCTTGATTTCTTGATGAAACAAGGTATATTAGGGCCATACAGCCCATCTATGTGTCTGTCCGCAAGTTGTTTCCCCTCTAATAAGTTTTATTAGTTTAGCCAAATCTAAAAATGCAGTTTCCACTCAATTTTGCAGTGAGATGTGTGAGGAAACTTGGATTGTTCTACCTGTCTGACCAGTCACTGTGTGCATGCTGTCCAACTAGCAGGCAAACACGCAGGGTTTAGGTACTGTCAAAATAAACAGGTAACAAGGGCTTGGAGTGGGGTAGTTCATGGAGATATCTGACTTGATTATATAAATTTCCTTGAGGCGTTATACAATGTGGGCTGTTATTGTTCCTTCTGTATCACAAAAGAGTTCCTTTCAGATGTCTTTTTCCTTATATTTGATATCCCTTGTATGTAGTGCTCTTTTAAGGAAACTAACACCTTGGAAATAAATACATAGCGTAGAAGCAAAAGACAGCACCAGGTCACTGGCTTTGGCACTAATGTCTAAAAATCAGCCAACTTAAAGGGGGATTTTGGTTTTGAATTTTGCTTATCAAATCCAAGTTTAAGCCATATTTATTTTGTGCGCCTCTAACTTTCCAATTGTGTTTCTTCCACCCATTTTTCTACCTCTGTATACAGGTATAGAAGATTATGGTGTGTTTCTGCAGGTGTTTGAGATGGACAAAGCTTGTACAAATGTCAGTCTTTTTATATATATTCCCTGTTTCAGTTAAATGGCGAAAAAAAAGTACTACATTTCAATCTATGAGCTGCTACTGTGCACTACTATTTTAAACTTAAGGCAAAGTTTAACTTGAGGCTTTGTACTGAAATGATCTAGCATTTGTTCCATCAAAAGCAATGGTGCAGCAGTGTAAGAAAAGGTCAGCTTTGCCTACTTGATTATCTCCCTGTGCCACAGTGGCTGCAGTAGGAACTTTTGCTAAGAGGAACTTTCCAGCAAAAGGACAGAGGTGAACCATCACTGGTGATTTTTACTTGTCATGTTTCCTTTTCTTGTCCACAGACGAACCAAAGACTTGTAGCAAAGCCAGCAGAGTCCTCTAGTGGTGATGCAGCGAAGAGTTTTTTCCCAGTCTACAAAGTTGCTTTCTAAACTTCTGAAGAGACTGGAAATGCAAATCGAGGCTTTTGTCTGTTGTTGGTGCTGCTGTATCAGCCCCTGGCATACTGCTAGCATAGTAAATATGTAGGATGTTTTGGTTTCTTTTTTTCTTTTTCCACTGTGCTTGGTGATGCACTTAATATTTCAAACAAACAAGAACAAACCAAAAGCCATTGCAATGGATCTGGTCTTCAGTCAGGAACTGTACGATCTCTGAAAAATGAAGGTGTTTGCTACTGGAGTGGAACAAGATGCTTTAGCCTACAGCCTTTCTCTCCCTGAGCCTGGTGGCCTGCAAGGTCAAGTGTGCAAGGTAGCAGCGTGCCTGGTGATAAAAGGAAGTCATTGCAGCCCTGCAGTGCTTCTGTTTGGCAGCTTCTGCTTGCACAGAAGTTTAGGTCAGGCTGTAGCAGGCCATGCTAAGACCTTACTTAAACATTCACGGAGATTAGTTGGAGCATTCACCTGGAACATGTGTAAAAGCTGACAGCAGAGCTCATCCCAGTATTTTTACATCCTGCAAGTTTCCAGAAATTACAGCAATTAGTCCTATATATCTTTTCTCCCTTTTAAGTGCCTTGTTGTTCTAGCTGGCTAGTGATAGTGGTTTGTTTGTTTGTTTCCAGGTACAGTAAATAAAGAATGCTGTGAAGTTAAACGTTTTGTGATAAAGGCAGTGTGATGCAGCAGATTGACTGACATTTTTAGACACTGAGAATAAATAAGCAGTATTCAATTAACATGAATTAAACCTTTTAAGAGGAGGCTATTAGTTCTGAAGTGGCATGTGAGGATGGAATTTGAGTGTCTTTCTCAAGACACAGAAAGACTAGATAAGCTACAGATGAGACCTATGCAGTCAGCAACAGAATGAAGTCCATTGGATGGAATTAAAAAAAAAAAAAAAAGTACTGTATTATCAGAATTCTCAGATAGAAAAGACATTTATTATATCTTTTCTGAACTTCCCTTAGGTTTTCTTTATGCAGTTCTACACTGATTTAACCAAGTGTGTTTTGAAATTAGCCAGGGGCAACTTAGTGTATAGGCACAATTTCAGCATATTGTGTTGTACACTTATTATGTAGTATCTTAGCATATACTGTAATGCATGGTAGTCATTATGTGTTTTTCAATAGAACATTCTCCATTCTAAAGCTTGTTCCTTCTTGCTGGTGCCTGCCTGCTGCTGCTCGGTGATTCTGGTTTATTAAGATACAAGCAGGCTGCCAATATGATGCTCAGCCCATCTCACTGCTTTCTCTTGCACCATTTCTTCCTGCACAGCTCCCTACAGAAAACAAGCCAGAAGCATGAACAGCTGAACCTGAGACCTAGAGCTCCAAGTAAGCTCTTGCCCATGACAAACTCTCAGCTTCTGCTGAGTTCCCAAGGGTGTGTAGAGGTCCCAAAATTCATCTTCATCATTACACTGAAATTACGGGGAAGTGGACTTGTGCATAGTTAGCTCTCAGCCAAAGAGAGAGCTTTTCCCTTGTGAAGCTCTAAGATACCAGGGAGGTTATTATCACCCTCTAGCTAGTGGGTGAAAATTGCCATCAGAGGTTGTGTTTGCTAGCTTGATTATTCTCTAAGCCTTATCATGAAGCTGCAACATCTCTAAAACTTACTGTGTATGCATACACTGCACTTTACCTCCTGTCTCTGGCTGCTTGGCAGTGACTGTTCTAACTGCCTCAGAATTTCTTTGGGCGATCTTTTCCTCTGCCCTTCTTAAGAATGGGCATTGTAGAGGATTGGAGTTTACTTTGTGTCACTACAGAAATGCTTCACCTTAACAAAAGGTACTCTTTTGTCCTAAAGGTGCTCTTTTCTAAATAAGGAAGGTCATGCCCATATCAGGCATTTAGACAAGCTCTTGATGTCTTGTATAGACATGAGATTTTCATTCACATGAATGTTTTTTTCTCTAGGCTGAGTGAAAGGGTTAAATGAGCTCTTACGGCTTTCAGTTTCCAGATTTCTTAACAGTCTCCTCTGCCAGTTATTCTTTGACATTGCCTTGATAGTTTTGTGTGTAGATCAATCAGTGTATTAAACCTCATTTGAAACTGTGTGGGAAGTAAAATATAATTTGGACAATCTAGGCAATTTCATTGAAGGGAAGGAAAGATTGGTTAAATTTAACTTAGGTTTAAGTGACAACTGGGTTCACAAATCACTGTCTCCAAATTAGGTTGTTGATGTTGTGGACCTGAGACTATTTTTCTTCTAAGCACGAATTTTAAAAATCATGTGCTTCCTCATGACTTGGAGATTTCAGCACAAATAAGGCATAACATTGTTGTGTCACAGATATTTTTCCCAATTTGTACCCTGAACTGTCCTGATAGTTGTTCAAGCAAATCAATTGCGTAAGTTTTTGTTTTTCTTTTTTTAAATAAATCTTTCTGAAGATTTGCTGCTTTATCTTTGGATAGGGATAAGGACTGTTTGGACATTCTACTCTGTAAAAGTATTTTTTATTATTATTATTATTATATCATTCCCAATAACTGTAGATGTCAGTGTTTGGAGAGAGAAGATTTTCACTAACTTTTACAAATCAAGAATGGTGAGTTTCAGTGGGAGGGCCTTCATGCTTTTTTCCTCTTTTTCATTTTCCAAGTAATTCCATTTAGATAGCCAAGATTGGGCAGTGTGCCTTCATGTGAGCCCCTCAAAGGCTGAATCCAATCCAGAGTGAGGAATAGGAATCAGAAGAGGAGCCTGGCGAGACTTATGTTCTCGTAGTTGTCTACAGAGTGAGAATGGAACACTTCCATCTTTCTGGGCTTTTGGCTGACTTCTGAAGTCCTCCCCTTCTGTGATGTTCCTTGAAGAAGCACAGGATACTGCATAAACTTGTTGTGTAGCTCTCACTGGACTTGTCTATATGGTGGACACTCAGCAGAGTGAAAGTGAAGGAGCCCTTTTCTTGGGTAGTAATAGGAATTCAAGTTTAATTGCACAGAGTCGTCTTAATTTTGCATGTTGCAGTGTGAACCTGGACTGGTGCAGTGGGCTTGCTCTAGGTTTGTGTTTTCCAGTGCAAATCAAACGCGCTGTTGCTTAAAGTCGAGTTGTGCAGTGAATTGAGCCCTTTTTCACAGACCACTGTGGAGTTACATGCCATCTGATTTGCACTGCGACAGCAAGTAAACAACTTGCATTGGGTGTGAGCAGGGAGAAAATATGGGAAGGTGGATAGGGACAGGCCAACTGTTTGGAGGAGGAATGGAATATGAAGGCCTATTAGGCTGCTGGCACGGCAGCCTAATTACCTTTGGGAAGGAGAGAGACTTAAAAGATAGAGCTGGCTTGGTGAAGACAAAATAGGCCAGGCCAGCTTGGAAAATGGATGAGAACTAATGCTACCAGGTTAATACTGTTCTGCTGCAATCTCTGTGATAACCCTCTGAGGATGGTGAGAAGAGACTGGCCCTCATTATAAAAATATCTATTTTATTTTGACATTTAAAAAAAGCTATAAAGAGGCTAAGTGTAAGGTCAGACTCCTGAGGTTCACAGACAGCTCCACCCCAGTTTCAGCACACAAAGCCTCCAAAGCTCTCTGTGGCTCAAGTTCACCTCAGTACTCCTGCTTCAACTCCCACACGTTTGATCCCTCTGTTATTGATGTGAGCATTTGTCAGATGTATGCAGTCTGTCATTGCAGCTGCTGTTTGCTGCTTCAGGTATCACTTAATCCAGCTGTGTTCAAATGTTAGCTTACAGAACATTACCTTGAGCCTATATGTTCCCAATCAGGAAAATTTCTGTTTTTCTTTAGCAGTTCTTTCCGTGTTTCCATGCAACTTGCAGACTCTAGGATGGTTTTCCTGTTGAAGCAAACATGACTCTGTGTTTGACTCTCAAAACACAACTTATGATGTTGCTAAAACTCTGCAGCAAATGTGCTGCTGTAAATCAGAATTATTTTTTTCCTGCTCTGAAGTATTTTTGTGTATCTATTATATGTGTTCTCTCCCAAGAAGTCGGTATAAAAGGTGTGATTGGATGTTGTTCCTCTGAGATTGCAGCTGATGGAGATGTTTGCTTTTTCCCTTAGTCTTCATTCAGTTCAGTATTTTTGTCTGCATCTAAAAATCTGTAAAACACAAAGTATTAAGGAACTTTATTGTCATACAAAGTTAAGGAATAATAAAACAGAATGGGGTTGCAGATGACATTGGTTGCATTTTGCTTCATGTGTAAGTTTGGTCATTTATCTTTTAATTGATCAACAGTCTTTGGATATGGATATTGCTTAATGGTATTTATTTTTATATTTAAAGTGTGATTGTCTTTTGGCATGGCTGATGGAAGGAAACAGTCTTTCTCATCCTGCTGCAGGGCCACACAAATCAAGACCTACTCCTGGGACAATGCACAGGTGATCCTGGTTGGAAACAAATGTGACATGGAGGATGAAAGGATCGTTCCTTTGGAGAAAGGGAAACATCTGGCTGATCAGCTGGGTATGTGTTTAGTAGAGTTTAGTAGAATGTTCTAAACTTGTACTAGACTTTAGTAAAGAGTTCCACTGAGAGGAAGCTAGAATTGCAGTGAAAAATTTTGAGGGGACAACAAAGTATAGGGTACTCACCTTGATTTCTCATGTATTTATTATTTTCATTATATATTATAGCATATGGAATCTGGGTTTCTGCATTAACTGTAATGTCTTCTCTTGAAGAATTCACATGGCAAGAAAATCCTGTTAAAATTGACTGTAGTTAAATTGTGAAGACCCTTATATTGGACATGCTATAAATCCTTGTTTAGTTTGTAAGAGCAGAGATTCTTACCAAACTGAAAGGAATAATCATAATCACAAATTCATGACATCTTATGCTGTTCTCAGTTCTTAAGCAGTAATCAGAGGTGTAAAATCCGTTGTTAAACTGCGGGTATGGGGGTGCAGTGTACAATGTGTAGATGATTGAAGAGTGACCTTGATCAGATCACCAGTTTGCATATCTTTTCCACATACTGAAATTCAGTATATCTTTGAAAGTACAAGTAATCCAGGTTCTTTCTTGCAGTTTCTCAAATTTGTGCCTGCGTTTCTGCGTTTTTTCTAAGAGTAATTACACTGCTAGTAGTCGAAAAATTGTCCACACCAATACAACATCAAACAGTGAGTTTTGCTGAAATTCCCACTTCTATATGGACTACAAATGTTTTTTTCTCCCTCCCTCCAGAATCATTAATCTGTACGTTTAAATACAAATCTGGCATCTAGAATCTGAAACTGTTATGTGTGGGATGCTTGGAAGCATGTGCATGTGCAGGAGTTGCCATAGGAACTGACTCCATCAGCAGGGTGCTGTTCTGTTGGAGAATCCCCAGCTCTTCCCTGATCTGTCCTCTGCTGGACACGTTCCACTGTGAAGGATAACAAAAGCTAATTGTGTATTTGGAAAGTGTTGTCCCATCCCTCTTGTTCTGCAGCCTCACAGAATCCAGAATGGTCTTTTAAAAGAGCTGAAAAAAGTATCTGGTTTTACCAGACAGTGTATTTACTGTGATAGCTGCATTCAGCATTATCTGAAATTACTTTGTGTATTGGGTGGGAGGAATCTCTTTAATTGACTATTGGCTGCTTAAACAATTAGCATTCACCTTAATGATTCACGTGAAGGATATCCTTTAGTGTTTTTCTCTAAGCTTGTGCAGTAGCATTAACTTCATTGGAATCATTTTCCAACCACATTAAGAAATGTATTGGCCTGACTGTGAACTGAATCAAAACAGCTTCTGCCGCAGCAAAAACTAAACCAGTTTTAGACAGGCGCAAATATCATAGTTCTGTTCTCTGATTTCTTATGTCCTTATGTACATTTCCACCACCAATTCCCCTGTTATTCCATGACTTTTAAAAAGGGTTAGAATAGGGTAAGCACCTATTTGTACTACGCACAGGGTGAGTCAGTCTACAAGCAGTGGCTGTCACTTAAGACTTCCCTTTCCCTTCTTTTGTGATAGAATCAAGGAAACTGATGCAGGATACCCCCAAAATATAAATGTGCTTTATTCCAAAATAAGCTGCGTGACATTTGAGCTCGTGCTGCTGGCAAAATAATAGCCCAGGACACGTAAGCAATAGCTATTGTAAGGGATGGTTGGTCTTTGAGGCCCTTGGTTTAGAAAGACAAAGTGTGAGACCCAAAACATCACAGGTAAAAGCTTGGCAGATCAGCACACTGCTCCTGGTGGGGCAGAGCTCAGGCCTTTGTGGGAGGGGAGCAGTGCCAGCTGTCAGCAGGAATGGTGAATTTTAGATGCATTTCTGCTCAGTATTTGAGACAGTGAGAGTCAACTGAGCCTAAGAATTGTCAGTATCTTGTTTTCTTAAGATGAATTCTTGGGAGGGGGGGGAAGAGTATTCTTTTAAACCATTTCCATATCATCAGTCTTGACTTATTGTTTTTAATTTATTTTTTCCTCACAGGTTTTGACTATTTTGAAGCTAGTGCCAAAGAAAACATCAACGTAAGGCAGGTGTTTGAGCGTCTTGTGGATATAATCTGTGAAAAGATGTCAGAGAGTATAGAGTCAGACCCTTCCAGGGGCGCTTCGGGAAGGAATGTGAGGCTCACAGACAACCCACCCCCTTCACAGCAGAACTGCTCGTGTTAGTGACCTTTCTTGCTGAGAAATGTCTTTCTCCTTTCCTGACTAAATTTTCTCTTTCTCTGTGGTTTGTTACCATGTAGTCCAAAGGCAGAAGTCTCTGTTGTAGGAAACAGGTGTGTTTAATGTGCTGGAGTGTTTAATATATATTATCTGATAATTTAAAAAGAAACACTGAATAAATATTGTGAGTGCGCCTAGTTGTTAATGTGTGAGTTACACTGAATGAAGAAAAAGAATCGCATAGTGTTGCAAATGCCTACGTTTGGATCTACTCTGATCAGCTGCTCGGTGGCAGATGAGTTGCAGGATGATGGACATGAGGAATTGGCTGCTGTGTGCTTGGCTGGAGGCAAGTTATGGTATATAAGACTTAGAAACAGCACTAGCTTGGAAAGAAAGCAGGAGCCAAAGTAGCATTGCCAATATTGTTAAATTTTTCTGTGTTTTGTTGTTGATTCCATTTTTTAATTTTGTGCTAGACGGTGCATGTGTGAGGATAGATTTTCAAGTTTCAGGTTCAACCACTGTGTATAATTTTAGAAGAAGTGTGTGGGAAAAGACACGATGAATAAAACATCAAAGATATCCTGTTGGGTACGCTACAGATGTGGCATGATTCTTTGAGGGGATGGATAATTTTTAATATTCGACGCCTACAATGTTATTGCACTAAATATATACTTGTACTAAAAGATGAAGTTTTGTATGGGTGTAGAACTCTGTATGTGTGCCACGTGCAGAGCTTGTGTTTCTCTGAAATATAAGGAACTGCTTTTGTGAATCTGTAAAACTGTAGCATGTGCCTTTGTCCATGATTGCACCATGGTTTGCACAGCGCAGCTCCAAGCAGTGACTGCAGGTTGCATCAGTAAATGTAAATGAGGTGGATGTAGAAGAAATTGGCTGCATTAGTGGTGTAACTAGGAAAAGTTTTATGGCTTTACCACAGGCCTATACGTTCCTCTGACCAAGGAGACTTTCTGTTGTCAGAATCCGGAGTCCAGCATCTGCCCATGGCGCTGTCCCCATGATGGCACTAGCATTAACTCTTGGAGTTTTGTTGTTACATCTCAAAGTTGTAAGAAAAAAAACCACCGGTTTTCTGGAGAAAAATGCCACTATCTTGTTGTTTGAGCTCAGCACGCTCAAGGCTCAAACCCTTTGCACCGCATTTTGTTGCTTGCAGAAATCTTTACAGTGACTTTGGGTGTGTGTGACCCGCTGCTGAAAATTTGCCCTGTGCAACGCCAGGAGTGCCATTACTGTATGTGAACCCTCCGAAACTGCCAAATAAAGAGAAATGTGGCCACCAGGTGTGCCTGGAGGAGCTGTGTCACAGCAGCCAGTCGTGTGTATGCACAGAGGTGCCTTAACGCTTTTGATCGAGCTGTATGAGCACATTTTGATGGTCCTTGAGCCTGGCACTCAAGAACCGCTTTGCAGATCTGACGGGGCGTGCAGCACAGTAACAGCAGAGCAGGGCTGGGCGTAACCCGTGTTGTCAGAAACGGGAACAGCTGTGAAGGTGTAACGGATTTCATCAGCGCGCGAGCAAACCGCCCACAGCGAGCAGCGGCCGCGCGCTTCACGCGAGCCGATGGCTGGGGCCGCTCGTTGGAGGAAACGAGGCGAGGCGGTCTACACGCCACCCCTATTCCTTCCGCCAATCAGAGCGCGTTCCGGCCGAACGAGGGCCCGCGATTGGGCCGCGTTCCGCGCGTGGCACCGCGGCGGGCGTTGACTGGAGCCGTGGCAACCGTCACCGCCACTTCCTCGGGCGGCGGAAGCCGGCCGGGTTAGCGGCGGCTGCGCGGCGGCGGCGCATGCGCAGGCTCGCGCGCAGGCTCGCGGCGGCTTTCGTGCGGAGGGGCCGAACGGCGCGGCCCGTGGCGGAGCCGCCGCCGGCGGTTCGCGGCTCAGCCCGGCCGTCCAGCGCGGCCGTTCAGCCCAGCCCTTCAGCCTGGCCGTTGTGGCGCTGCGCGGCCGCAGCCATGCCCGGTAGGAATAAGGCGACGTCTAACTACGGCTGCCCGGAGCTGACGATGGGGCAGCAGATCGGGGCGAGCGGCCCCGACGCCCGAGACCGCTCGGAGGAGGAGGAGGAACGCGGCAACATCGGAGACCCCGCCATCGTCAAATCCCCCAGCGACCCCAAGCAGTACCGGTGAGGCCCGGGGGGCCGCCGAGTGGACCGGGGGAGCGGGCGGCGGGCGCTGAGGTGGGCGAGGGGCCGTGAGGGGCCGTGAGGCGCGAAGGAGCCGCAGCGTGGCTCTGTGGGCGCCCGTCCGGAGGCCGAGATCCGCGCGTTTCGGGGCAGTACCGATGGCGGCCCTTCCCACTCGAGTTTCCGAGTCGGAACCCGCGTCCGGAGTTCAGCGAAAGCGCGGCGCTGCCGTTTCGTCGGGCGGCCCCCAGGCGGCACGCAGCCGCCCCGAGGCACGGCTCTCGCCGGGCGATGCGCGCTGCCTTCCGTGCGGCCGAGCGAAGTTCCCGGCTGGCTGCCGAACGCGCGCCGCTCCCATTGGCCGCGCGGCGGTTTTTGCTCCTCCCTTCTGGTCCCGCTTCCTTGCCGCTGCCGTTTGCGGGCCGGGTTCTCGGCTGGAGGGGCCGGGCCGTGGGAAGAGTCGCCGACGGCGTGTTCTGAGGCTCTGGGACCGGAGAGCGCGTTTACGCTGCCGCGGAATTGACGAAGGTCTGACAGAAAGCCGCGCTTAACTGGTGGGTTTCAGGAGGAAGCCGGGGGCTGCACGTATCTCGTTGGGTTGGTTGGCGTGTGTGGAGGTGAGCCTCGCAGATGCACGCTTAGGACAGAGAGAAGCAAGCCTCGGTCAAATAAGTGCATTTCAAATTTGAAATACTTAAAGACGAGATCTGATGATGCACACACGCTTTTTCTCCTCTGTTCTTAAATGGGTGGTGATGTGTAATGCATCTCGTGGCTGTTTTAATTTATCTGGGGGCATCACTCTTAGACTATGATGTGCCACCAAACTGTTTTCTCAAATACACCATTCATAACAGCAAAGCAGACTGCAGAACATGTTGTCAGAAGTTTGTTCAGAGAGAAATGATGCTAAGGCTTCTTCTGTGCATGGACTATATTCTGTCAGTTAGGACTGGATGGTTGCAGAGGTGTGTTTTTTTCTTTCTTCCCCCCAAGTTTGTGTCAGTGCCCATTCAGGCAACCATTGGACTAAGCTGCTTCTCTTGCTATGTTGTGATTGTATTTTTCCATCTGTATGTTGCACGCTAGTTGATACATTTGTGTATTGATTGCACTTGTTCTTTTCCATTGGACTGAAACATGGAAAAAGAGCACCTGTGTTGGTGATGCTCTGCTGGGTAAAGCCTGATGCTGTGCTCCTGCATTGGAACTTAATGGCATTCAGCAGAAGAGGGGTTATGTTGTTACCTGCTGCTGGGTGCTGTTAGTGTCTATCACCCACAAGCCTGAAGAGAGTACTGTCAAGTTGGTATCATCTGTTCCCTGGCTTTAATGGCGGTGTGGGGAAGGGATAAACACAGCTATTGGATACACCTGGCTGAGCAGCTTCACGGCATTCAGCCTTCTGGAGGGGTAGGTGGCTCTGTGCTGTTCTCTGCCTACGTGGCTGTGTTGCTCCCAGGGCATTCTCTGTGGGCACAGACAGCAGAAGCAGACAGCTGCACGAGGAGGTGCTGGAAGGCGTGCTGCAGCCCTGCCTTGTGCTGCCTGCAGCTCCTGCACTGCAGCTGAGTGCGCAGTGCTCCTGGCTCTGGGACTCTGCTGTGTGTTCAGAAGTGCTGCAGCTGCGTGATGTGACACGCGTGCCACAAACGTGCTTCTCTATCCCAGATCGTTGGGACACGTGGCTGATTGACTTTGTGCCCAGACATCTCAGCACTGTCTGTACCTCCTGCAGTTAGTGATATGTTTCTGTGTGTTATACCTTGCTCTGTGGTTTAAATGAACAAAAACGCAGCTGTGCTTTCACCTGGTTGTATCGAACCTGTGGTGCTCAGTGGTGCTGCTGTGCGCAGATCAGGTGGTAGTGATTGGGAAACTGGGGCCAGAGCAGGTGCTTTCAGTTCTACATTTGAGGAGCAGTTGTACTTCATGGACTTAACACATCTATTAAAAAACCTGTACACCCCATTTGATGGAAAGCATTTCTAAAATCAAATAAAATGGAGTCTGCATGGCCTACTTTGAGGCAAAAACAAATATCTTAGTTCACCCACGTAATCTGTGTGATGAGAGCCTGCCAAACATGATACTCTACTGATGTTTGGTTTCACCTATTCTGAGTCCGTAAATCTTTCTCTAACCTAATCTTTCCCAGGTGCTAGTAGCTTGTCTATTGCAGAGAGAGGCATAAAAGCTTAATGTCTAGAGCATTGTGGGGTGTACAGCTGCTGCCTGTAATTGCTTTCTCCTGTCACTGTTAGCTGTTAAATATCAGAAGAGTCTTTTTACTTTTCCACTGCAGAGCTGCTCACCTTAGCTGCCTTTATTTTATCAGGAAATCTTCCTTGAAGAGGAGGATGGGAAATATGCAGATGCATGGACATTTGTGTGTTCAGATTTGGGAACTGAGTGTATCCATTGCAAATAATTATTCTTTCAGGTATATCAAACTGCAGAATGGCTTACGTGCACTTTTAATTTCGGATTTGAATTACTTGGATGACGCCCCATCTGCGCTATCTTCAGAAGAGGAGGAGGAGGAAGAGGAGGAGGAGGATGAATCTGAAGAGGAAAGTGATGAAGATGACTCTGGAGCGGAGATTGAAGATGGGAGAGAAGGTTTTGATGAGGACTGTGATGAGGAGGATGAGGAGGATGACGATGAAGAAGATAATGAGGATTTTAATGATCCTGATGACAGCGAATTAGAAGAGCTGGCTGAAAAGGAAGAGACAAGAAAGAGAGGCTGCACAGAAAAGCAGGTCTGTATTTAAAGCAGTAGAGTGAAAAGAGTATTATAGAGAGCTTTCTTGTGCTCTGAAACCTTGTGATTAGGCATTCAAACTCATTCTTTGTTATGTCTGTTGATTTGTCTTATACAGCTGTCATTTTCCTGAAATATTTCTCAAAGCAGCTTTTACTGAAACTGTTGTATTTCCTCAGGCTGCAGCAGCCCTTTGCGTTGCTGTTGGCAGCTTCTCTGACCCCGAAGACCTGCCTGGATTAGCACACTTCCTGGAACACAGTATGTATTTGCTCCTATTTCGTCTTCTCCAAGTGCAAAATGAGTTCTAGCTAGTTCTGAATTCCTATGGTTTTGTGTGTTTCAGCTACCTGGCATTTATTTTTATTGGTTAAATAAATTTGTCCTTTTATGAAAATAGTGCCCTAGTGAGGAACTTAATGTGGGAGGAGGATGAGGCTACGCTTTAAAGCATGCTCTTCTGTTACACGTGGAGGGAATCATTACGTATGGTTTTATAAACCTTTTTCTCTGTAGCAGCAGGTGGTAAACAGTACAGGTACAGAAGCCACAGAAAGTGCCTGACCAGACATCTTGAAATGCTAACTTTAATTTGTGGTAACTTTGCTGATTCCCGTTTCAGTGGTTTTTATGGGCAGCTTGAAGTACCCAGATGAGAATGGGTTCGACGCGTTCCTGAAGAAGCACGGGGGCAGTGACAACGCCTCCACTGACTGTGAGCGCACGGTGTTCCAGTTCGATGTGCAGAGGAAGTACTTCAAAGAAGCCCTTGATAGGTAACTTTGCAGAACTGGTGCTTGGGTGTTCCTGGATGTGTGTCTGCATGTGTGTGTGTGCGTGTGTCCAGAGCAGCTGTGGGATCACTTAGGATCCGTGTGTGAGTCCTAATGCGTGTGGCTCTGATACTTTTGCCACCTCTAAGCTAGTAGCATTGGTGATGGGAGAAATCCTGTGCAAATCCAGCTGTTCTTGTTCTGAGGGTGGTGCTCACGGAGCCCTGGTGGGATGCATCCTCTGCAAGGCCTGTCCTGCTGGAGTTAGGGCTTTGCTGTTTCCCACTGTGGTCTGTAAAGCTGGTAGCTGGAGTGTCCTGGTACAACGTGTGCCTCAAAACAATGCGTTTAATCCAGCCCTGGTTACTCAGTGAGGTGTGTATAATTTGTGAGGAATTACTTAACCTGCTCCCTTATGCTGCAGCCCCATCTTGTGAGAAGAAATTACTCATTCACAAGGGCATGTCTGCTGTCACTGTGAAATATCTCAGGAGGAGAGCAGACGCCACTGTGAACTTATTTTGATCAAAATGTATTCCTCCCATGAAGCCAAGAACTGGGGCTTGCGCATTTTACCAAGTACTGCTTGAATTTTTACTTTATTAGATCTAATTCAGCTTCTATTTGCAGATTAGTCCAGCTTTTAGGTATTTGAAATTGGAAAAAATGAAAAAATATATTTGTAATCTGTTACAACAGCTCATGTAGTGGAGGGGAAACAGAAATGAGGGGTTGTACTGAACAACTGAGGATTCTTGTGTGTTCCTTCTGATGCATCTGGTGCTGGCTGCTGTTACAGCCAGGAGCCAGATTAGGTGGATCACTTGTCTGATCTGGTGTGGTCGTTCTTGGGATGTAAATGCAGATAATCCTGTGCTCTCCTCCCCCTGCACCACACCCTTGCCCTTTGCTTTTTGACACTCTCACAAGAATGGCTTTTATCTTTCCTTAGGACCAGTATAGAGACAACTGACTTGATAAACAAAAAATAGTAGATGTTGAGTTGAATTATTTCTTTTTTTTTGTTTTCTGTTGTTTTTGTTTGATTGTTTTGCTTTTTTTTTTTTTCCTTGCTGTAGTTTAAAAGACACTGAAAAGTACAATTCCTCTTCCATAGGTGGGCACAGTTTTTTATTCACCCGCTGATGATCAGGGATGCAATAGACCGAGAGGTCGAGGCTGTGGACAGTGGTAAGAGTTCCTTTTTCCTGTGTGTTTATTGCATCATCTTAAACACGACGACAAAAACCCACCTATTTTTAAAGATGATTTATCCCTTTCTGTTTGGGATTACCTTTACCTTTTAGTCAAGTTCATCTAATTGAACCGAGACACCGAACTCTTAGGTGTTTTTTTTAATTTCATAGATATCAGTGGCTGGTAGAGGAGCAACACTGAGCACGGTGCCATCACTGAGAGGGCTCACAGTCTGACTTTTAATTTCAGAGCATTTCTCATAACTGGTAGGACAATTACATAGCACTGGGTAACCTTCAATGAGCAACATGGCAGTAGCTCCAGCGTAGCCCCACTGTTCCTCCTGTCCTCTGGGGCCGGTGCAATAAATCAGGGTGGTTGTTCATGTCTCCTCCTCATGCAGATTTACCTCACAGAGGGAAAAAGAACCTGGCACAGAAGCGAGTGGAACGTTCACTCCATTTTTTAATATGTAATGAGTAGCTCCAGACTGCCTATAAACCTGCACTGCTTTAGGAGGAAAAAAGTGCTATTGGTGATGTGCACTAACTGGTTCAAATGTATTTTCCAAGCCTTTTTCTTCATCTGTCCTCTGGTAAGAAAAACCAGGCAGCTCAGTCTTTGAACTTAAAGGAGGGTTGATACAAACCAGGACCTGTCTTGTGATGTAAGGTGGAGTTCCTTTGACATCTTAAGCTACCTTACGCCTTCACTTGTGCTGCCTTCATCATTAGGTTCCACTCCTTCGCTTGTGCTGGCACTGCAGCAGTGAGCTGCCTGCCAGCTGCCCCTGTGTCACCATGAGGAACTGGCTGCAGAATAATGCAGTCCAAAGAGTTAATTTACAGCCCTGCAGTGCGTGTTTCTTATTACCAGAACATGCATTTGAGAGGATGAATTCTTAATTTTCTCATATTCGGATTGGAGTAAACTGATTACAGAACTACATTTTTGGAAATGTCTTGCTCATTTTTCAGTTTCTCATGTCAGTGTTGTGCCAGAAGCTGTCTATGGCCTTTTTTGCAGGGCATCTATTCTGTAGAATGTCAGTGGCCTTGTGTTCCCCTTAAATTGAACAGATTGAGGACATTCAGACAGGACAAACTGAAGCTTTCTATGCTTTCCCTGCTTACCTTTTTTCCACTTCCCAGCAGTGAAATACTTTTTTTTCCTCTTGGCTTATTTTGATCACTGCTAGCACATCCCGTTTCTTATTCTATTTTACTATTTCATCATCAATTTAAAAAAAAAAAAAAAAAAAAGGTGCTCTAGACTGCATCTGTGTTTTGAGTTTATTTTTTTTTTTCCATGGGAACATGACTCCAAATTCTTACACCTGTCACTGCAAAATCTTTAACAGAGTATCAGTTAGCAAGACCCTCCGATGCAAACAGAAAGGAGATGCTGTTTGGGAGTCTTGCCAGGCCTGGACATCCTATGAAGAAGTTCTTTTGGGGTAAGTTTTGAATTAGTTACACAGCAATAATAATATTCAATCCTCTAGATGCTTAGAAGATGCACTAATGTGAGCTGTCTTAGCAGCAAAGCCCTGAAGAATAAAGGCAGCTGCACACTTCAGCTGTTTTTCATTACTGTTTTTTAGCAGTTACTGCTTTTTGCTGATGCTGGGAGCAGGTTGCCATTGGCAGATAATCACGTAACTTTCTGTTAAGGTAGAGGTGGTGCTTTCTGACTCACCTCTGTCTTGTTTAAGCTTGTTTTTGCTATTGAAATTGCATGGAAAAATGATTCATTCCTGGATTTGAGTCTAGTGAGGCTTCTCAAAGCAAATAATTCACTGTAAAGGTTGCAGAAGCAGACCTTCACTGTTACATGAGAGGAGCAGAAGGGAGGTTTGTCCTTTCTGTCCTGGGCAGCAAAATCCTTCTGAGAGCTCCTTCACTCTAATGATGCTGGAGGGTGTGTATATCACAATGTGTAATGGAGATATCCAGCTTTGAAATGTAGGTAATTTTTACAAAGTTCAATGGTGACATATGGTGCAGTGATATACTGCATCATGTCTTCTCCCTTTTTTTTTTTTTTTCCCTCCCCTGTTCTGTAAGTTCCATTGGTGAGGAGAAGCTGATGGCAGACACTGCGCTGTCCAGTACACAGTATGGATGATCTGATGATACAGGAGGACTTTGTCCTTTCTTTTCATAGAAATATCAGCTGTCTTTATCTGGGAACAGGAAAAAGTGAATTTCAGTTAAAATTCCTTTAACTCCGAACTCCTGACAAGTGTTTTTAGTGTGCTCACCATGACTAGGCTCAGTGACAGGGGAGAAGTTGTTATGTCAGCACGTCTGGCCTTGACGTACCCAGTAATTATGTAATTATGTACGTAATTAACTGCCTTCTAATTTTTGCAGGTAATGCAGATACGCTCAAACATGAGCCTAAAAAGAACAATGTTGATACCTACACAAGACTGAGGGACTTCTGGCAGCGCCATTACTCAGCTCACTACATGACTTTAGTTGTCCAATCTAAAGGTAACATCAGTTGCTCCCTATAGAAAGGATCATTGCTGCTCTTGGGGTTGTGTTCTTGGAATGACAATGGCTTGGGGTGAAGGTGAACTAGTGGATTATCCTGTCCTGCAGGAGCTATTTATATGCAGATTTTAGCCTGGTTTCCAAATGAGAACGTAAGTATTTGCTGTGTTGCTGTCATTCTGACACTTCTTGAGCAATTTTTGACTGAAACGGATGAGTGGGTTCCATATTAACCCAAAGGTAAAAACCTCAAAGTTAGATTTGGAAGAGAAGCTTGTGGGATTGTAGCATCAGACCACCTAAGTGACTTAATCGGCTGCTTTCCTTGCTGTGGACATTGAATCACCACAGAAACTTGGTGTCTCAGTTGTCTTGTTCTGTATGGAGCTTTTTCCAGGGAGGTTTTAAAAAAACACACATTCCTATTGGAAGGATAGAGATCCTGAGGGGGTGGGGTTATTTTCTGATGAACTGAAAAATTATTTGCAAATGGAATTGAATTTCATTTCAGCAAAGAACTCCAGACTTAGGAGTCATTTTTGCTGAGACAAAAGGAAAGGAGTTGCTTGGAAGTTCAGCATGTATTGTAGAGCTGTGCTGAAAATACAGCTGTGTACAGTCAAGTCAGATTTGTGCTCGGGGCTTTGCTGAATGCCTAAACCAGATTCCACTTTCTGTCTGTAAGATGGAGGGGATAATCTCAGAGATGCTTATTCTTCTTTTCTATAGAAGATGTGTTAAGAGCATTGAAAAGCTCTGGAATAATCGCTCTGATTAGTGAGAAAATGAAACATGGTTCTTAACACATCTTCTATAGAAAAGGAGATGGGGAAAATGAATTTGTAGCAGTGCATTTAGGTGTGAAAGCTGCTGACTGTACAGGATGTGGGAGGATTGGATGAGCCTGCAAGCACTGCTGGTTTGGCAGGTCCCAAAGTCAGCAATGCTTTCCCAGTCGCACCAGCTTGTAGCAAACTTCAAATCCTGATTGTCTCAGGCTGACTTTTGGGAGAGTGCACAAAAACAGAGGTGTGACCAAAGATGTATTGCAGTGGAATTGACTCAAACCCATTTAAAGCTTGCAAGTTAGAACTTTGCAATTTTCAAGTGTGCTGACTTACAGCCTCTTTAAAATAACATGAGGTAGGATAAAGAATTTGTCAGGAAATTCTGTTTGTCTTCCTTTTTCTTCCTTAATAGAAACACTGGATACATTGGAAAAGTGGGTGACAGAAATCTTCTCTGAGATCCCAAACAAGTAAGATTTTTTGATATGTAAAGGCATTACAAATTAGAAAACTCTCCACAGTTAAAGTGACTGGTTTTTGTTGGTTTGTTTTCTCAAATCTCTTAATGGGGACGTTAGGGAAATGTAACATTTGTTTATCCAGGAAATGGACAGTTTTGAAAGTTAGAGACTGATGTTAGTTGTTTCAGGAAGGCTTTGTTAACACACAGCAGTCATTTAACCCGCATGCTGTGCAGTGCCAATGTGCAGCTGTGTTTGCTTAGTTTGTGCTGGTGCCTCTATTGTAGCATGAATCATTTAAACCTAGTTTGTCATTTTGTCTTTCCTTTATTTGCTTTCTGCCAAGAGTAATTCAAAGCAAAATAAATTTGGACAGTTTCTTGAATTTTAATGTCATCGTCAGGGTGGCAAGTGGTTAGAACTTACATCTATTTAGTAACTCTCTTGCAGTGTGCTACCCAAAAAGGTCGTTCTGCAGAGGCTTAACTAACTTGGGAAGCATTTAATTTTCCCTTTCAGTTTCTGCTTTTGCGTGATGTTTATTTCTGTAGTGATTAGGAAACGCACTTGTGTCTAATGCCACACAGAGACACGTTTGTCTTTCTGACCCCTGTCCTTCTCTTATTCCTTTTCCACACAAGACTCCGGCTGCCCTCTGTGAATCTGAGGCCGGGGAAAGTTTGCTGCTGTGTGTTTGGCTTTCTGTTAGGAAAGCAGCTTTTTATTGTTACTGCCTTGGAGAGGAGGAGAGGGGGGAGTTGATGGTTAATGTAAATCTTGGGCAATTACTCAGCTGTGTGGGGAGTGCAAGTGAATGGCAGGTTTCCTTCCCAGCTGGGTTGGGTGAGTCCTGAAGTGCATCCTTTGCTAAGGGCCATTTGCTGCTTGTCTGCTGTTCTGCCTTCCTTGCTTCAGAGGTGTGTGTGACTCAGGTGGTTATCTCAGTGTAGCCTCCAGGCCTCCCTGGTGACACCATGCTGTCATTTTCCTTTCAAGTGGTTTGCCCAAGCCCAGCTTTGGCCATCTGACTCAGCCTTTTGACACGCCAGAATTTCACAAGCTTTACAGAGGTAAGGAAAGCAGGTTGGTTACAACGTTTTGAATACATAGGTGCATGTTTCCCCTGTTTTCTGAAAGGATAAATGTTTGGTTCTGAATAACTTGTAACCATTCTTCCTGCATTATTTAAAATGTCTATTCCTATTTCTGTATTTATAGTCAGTACATTTGTTTCTGCCTAGTTGTTCCTATCAGGAAAGTTCATTCACTGAGTATCACCTGGGCGCTTCCCCCACAAGAAGAGTATTACAGGTAAGGTGGAGCTGTATTTTTCTTCTCCTGTGGTTGTAAATAATTGTATTGCCTTTCCCAGGCTGCCAAAGAATCTCACTTGTTTGTGCTACAGATTACTGTGGGTCAGCTGGGAGAACACTTTAAAATGAATAAAACTGATGCATATATGATTTTTTTTTAATAAATTGAGTGGCGCCGATACACAGCAGATGTAACATCGTTCCTCATGACTCGTATCAGCTTCTGTTCCTGTCCTGTGGACACAGAGGGACACAGAGTCATGTTGTGAATTCCCACGTCCTTAGCTTATTACCCTGATGCCACCTGAAAATGCAGAGCTTGTCATGAAGGCACAGTGTGGTTTCAGCTGTTTGTGCAGTAATTTGAGTTCTTTCTGTAAGAAGAACTCGTGGCATTTAGTGTTTGAATTTCCTTTCAGAGTGAAGCCACTTCATTATATTTCCTGGTTGGTGGGACATGAAGGCAAAGGCAGCGTTCTTTCTTTTCTTAGGAAAAAGTATGTATTTTTCAAGCATAGTAACTGAGTGCTTTGGTATGATTAGAATAATATATATGTGTTTTGTATATATGTGTATACATATGTTAGTTCCAGCCTGCCTTTTAAAATGTATTTTTCTAGTGATACCTTTTACATTTGTATTACTCACAAGTCTCAAATAAGTGGTTTCTGGTCTGTGTTCTGTGGACCAGTAGCACTGTGCCTGATTTTTAAGAGAACTCCAAAAGGTAATTTGGCTTTTTCACTGTCTTTCTTAAATGATGTATCCTGATATATCCTTAAATGATACATCCTCTTAAATTATACATCCTTTTTATGTTGAAAAACTTGGTGTGAATGGCAACTGATTGAAAGCCACTGAGATTAAGCTATGATGTGCAAATCATAACTAAGCTGAAATAAAGCTGGAAGGAGTAATTAATAAATGCCTTTAACTCTTGCATAGATTTTGGGCTCTTGCATTATATGGAGGAAATGGTGAGACAGGATTTGAACAGAACTCTACGTACTCCATCTTCAGCATTTCTGTAACTTTGACTGATGAAGGTTACAAGCACTTCTATGAGGTATGATTTACTGTAACTGGATTTTCCTACTGTTTTCTTATTGTATGGAAAAAGTAATCCATTCCTTTCTGCCTGCAGGTGGCCCATGTTGTGTTCCAGTATGTGAAGATGCTGCAGCAAAGAGGGCCAGATAAAAGGCAAGTGTTTGGCATTACATCTGCCATTGGCAAGATTCTCCCCTCCCATTAACCTCTTGTTTGTAATGTTTGCATGTTTTGGTGGGTCCCTGGGGCAGAAAGTAGTCAGTAGGAAAGCTTGTCTGTGTGGGAAACGTGCCTGTATTGAAGTTTAAAAATCAGTTTATTAGAAGATCGTGCTTAGTGGTTTTAGTTGGATTTATTGTTTTTGATTGCTGATTTTAATAAAGTGAACTGGTACAGATGTAAGGTGCACTCATGCATTAATTTAACAAATGTGTTAAGGCGGGTCTGTGGAAGGCTGTGGTGCTGTAGTGTTAGTCTGTATTAAGTTGGTGTCTGTTGGGCATTCTTTCCTCTTTCATTTACAGAATATGGGAAGAAATCCAGAAGATTGAAGCGAATGAATTTCACTACCAGGAACAGGTATTCATCCACTGTTTTCTGTTGGCATATAGGTAAAGCATAGAAAGGATTTATTTTATTATTTTCTGGTTTTGAAGTTCTGTTCTACAAGAAGCAGACAATGCCCTTGAAGTAATGGGGCTGTACTTTATGAAGAGCTTTTTCCTTGACAAATCCATGTTCTTTTCATTCTTTCAGTCCTAAGCTCTTTTTCTCTTCCTCTTTCAGTCACTGGGCTGTGTGAAGTTCTGTGCCACTTAATCGAGTTCTGCGACCTGTCTGATGCTTTTCAGTCCTTATGGTCTAATTTCACTTTTTAAAATCTGTTTTGGTGCTGCTGATTTTGGGAACAGGAGAGCAGTGTGGGCTGAAAGGTTTGCCTTGATGGTGGCCTGGCAAGGGCAGATGTTAATGACCCCTTGTCTGCTGTTAGACCCTTACGCAGAAAAATGTGGGTTTGAGTCAAATCTTACTTGGCCTATCAAAACAGTAATTAGCAAAAAGCATTAGGTCTTATTATTAAAGTTACAAAAAAAATAAAGAAGGGAACACAGTTTAGGTAATTCGAGAGTCTCACTTTACCAGCTTTCTTAGTACATTTATCTGAGTTCTCATCTTTGTTGTTTTGTTGGTTTGGCTCTGAAATGTTCTTTTGGGAAAACAATCATCTGTATGTGGCATCACTGAAGCTCATTCATTTCTGTAAGGTACATAAATACAAGGAGTACAAAAAGAAATGGAACAGGCAGTATTGGAAATGGAGATTTTGTCTTTCTAGATGCTCCAAGTCTGGTCAGGCACTTTTACCACCTGCCAGTCTGCGTGGAGCTTCGGGATGTTGGAAGCATCATCTGTAGCAAATCCTTCCATCTGCAGCTCTGCCTTCAGAAGAGCACGCGGAGGATACTGAGTGTCTTGAGTGGCCTCTGAATAACAGAGGAAAGTGATATTTGCAAGTGGTACAGACAGCAAGGACTGCTGCCAACAACCCCAAGTAATGCATAACGGAGCAGCAGATGTTTTTTTAACAGGATGAGTTAACTCTGATTGCCAAGTGCATTTTTAAGGTGTAGCATGGTGTTATTTATTATTGCAATACAGCTCTTATGAATTTGTTAGCAGAGTGTGATTATTACAAAATTTGGGACGTTGCACATGGCAGCAATGTCTGTTGTCCTATGTGCAGTTTTATGATTCAGTCTTTAACTATTACAAGCAGTTGTCGTTCAGTTTGAAGCCTGACATTTCCATCAAAACGAATCTATGTAATTCTCAAAGGTTCTTGTTAGTGTTCTTTGTGTTTGTAGCTCGAGCTGTAATTTTGTGTTCCCATTTCTCAGATGTGCAGTGTCTTAAGAAATTCTTGGTCACGTTTCTGACATCATTTTTAAAACACAGACGTGTCAAACTTTGGTCTTCTCAGAGGGAGCTGTGGTCCTTATCTGGACCCAGGATCTTTGCAGCATGACATTGGCTGGTTTAAAAATGTAAATAAATAAAAACCCAAAAAGAAGCAGTGAGAAGTGTCCACCAGGCAGTTGTACACAGTCACCATACTTTCATGTCTGAATAAGAAATCTCTTCCTTCTTATATTATACAGCATGCCAGGGAACTTGGGAAGGGGCAGAATCAGAGAGGTGTGTGCATCTGCAGTTCCTGAGCTTGACAAGGAGCGTGTTGTACTAGGACTGGAACCTAGTAGGTGTAATGACTGCCGGCACGTGGTCAGGGCTGTTCTTTCATGGAGATGTCATCTGTGATGTTTTGGGAGTCTCAGAGGAGTCCTCGGTATCAGAAATGGTTGTGAAACACGTTTAGTTTAATAACCAGAACCAAATGCCGTCCCAAACTCAGCATGTAACTCACACTCACTGTCTCTCTCCAAGATCTGCTCGGAGCAGGAAATAGATATTTTAACTTTTGATCTTGCAAAATATAGCTTTACTTGTTTGTTTTCAGACAGATCCCGTTGACTACGTGGAAAGCCTTTGTGAGAACATGCAGCTGTTTCCAAAGGAGGATTTTCTGACAGGAGACCAACTCCTGTTTGAATACAAGCCAGAGGTGAATGTTCCTTGCATTCTGATTACGTGTCTCGATGTGAGGAAAATACAGGCATACTGTACAATGCAGGCATACACAGACATATAATTAGGCATATCACAGGCAGAGGTTTTGTACTTATTGAGTCACTTTAAACACTTAGCAAACAACTTTCCTTGTGTGTGTAAGGTTGTGATGTCTTGTTCTCCACACGCTGAGATGAAGGAGTCTCAGCTGGGTCAGGCAGAGCCACAGCTGCATGTGAACTGAAGGGTTGCCTTGACATTACAGATCATTGCGGATGCCCTTAGCCAGCTCTGTCCACAGAGGGCCAACCTTGTTCTGCTGTCTGCTGCCAACGAGGGCCAGTGTCACCTAAAGGAGAGGTGGTTTGGAACGCAGTACAGCGTGGAAGGTAAACAGTGGCTGAAACATAAAGAGTGCCTGGACTGTGCTCAGAGCAGCACAAAACACACCGCATGGAAGCAGGGGAGTGAATCCTCCACGGGAAACTGACTTTGTCATTAGTCAAGTGCTCCATCCTGCTCTGTAATGGGACTTTGGCATCTTTTGACTCCTGCTCCCTGGGTTTGTAAGTGTGAGGTGGCAGTGATCTCGGTGAGCGCTCTGCTTAGCTGCAGGTCAGGTCCTGAACTGAGAAATGAGCCCAAATAATGAGGGACAGGGCATGTTGGTAACTGGATTAATAATTTGGGCAGGCTTGATTTACTTTGGAATAGGACTGCTGCAGTCCTGTTCCACAGGAGTTGTTAGGAACAGACTTAGGAAAAGTCCCAATAAACCAGACAGCACAAAGAAACATGGCACACTGCAGATGTTCGTGGAGATGGCAGGAGCTAAGAGATGAGATGACTGATCTGGGAAATAGGAAAGCATTGCCTTCCTGCTGAACTGAATGTATTTTGTATTTATTAATAGATATTGACAAGAACTGGAGTGATTTATGGTCCAGTGATTTTGAATTAAATCAGGATTTACACCTTCCAGAAGAGAACAAATACATAGGTAAGGCACCTGAGCGTGGGTGAAATCTCCAGTATTTTATTTATTTGGGAGGTGAAAGTGGTTGATGTAGAAAGTCTTTATTTCCATCTGAACATCAGCTTTTTTTGCAAATCAAAACACATGGAAATTCTGTTCCCCTGAATTTTATTTAATAACCTTTTATGTGTAAGTGTGAAAACTGATTTAATAGAACTTCAGGATTGTATAGCCCTAACAGATCTCCCAGACAGTGAACTTCAGCACAAATTGTAGACACCTTATGGGGAGGAATTTTATTTGCTTTATCTGCTGTTTTTGAAAGTAAATAGCATCTGGATTTGTTGCCAAAACCAAATAAAATAGCAACCCATAATTTACAGCCTTTATGGAGCATAATGTTACCTCTTCTGTGCTGCTTGTAAGCCAGTATTCTGTTGGGAAACTGACAAATGAATGTTCTTCGGGGCTAGGGAAGCAATCATGTATTTCCATCACATACAATCTAGCAATCTGGGAGGAGGAAATGTTTTTTGCTGATAATTTTGAAGACTGTAATGCATTTTGTCTGTCTGTGAAAGCTGTTAACTTCTGGCTTTGGTTGGTTTTGATTTTTGTTAGCCACCGACTTTGCTTTGAAGGTTGCTGACTGCCCAGAGACAGAATATCCTGTCAAAGCATTGAGCACACAGCAAGGCTGCCTGTGGTACAGGAAGGACGATAAATTCAAAATCCCCAAAGGTAAATGCCTTAAGGCTTTCCTAAGATGACAAAGCCCTTGTTTTTGCCAGCTGGAATTTATTTGAAAGGCAGTAACTCATGCAGATCTTCACCATTTAAGCTCCAGTGTTTACTGCCAGCTCTTCTATGATCCTTTTGACACATTCATTGGCTGCAGTACGAGAGGAGCGGGTGAACTACCCTGCAACTAAGAAACCCAGCAGATCCTACAGGCTAAAAAGTGGAATCAACAGAACATTCTGAAAACGTTGGCTTCAGAGAGCCTGGATATGGACAGAATTTGGCATACGGAACAGATGACAGTGGCAGGTTGTGAGAACAAAGAACATCACAGCTAGAGAAAGCTGTAGTCTCTTCTACAGGCAGAGAAAGATAAGAGTCTGCATTTGGGACATGTGTGGAAGATGTACTGCTCTTTTCAAGCAGAACAGCAGGTTTTAGTGTCTGCTAAGCATACATTCTGTGGAATTTCCTAGAGTTGTTTGTTTGTATTGATAATGATCACACCACGTGTCGAAGCATCCTATGAAGTACGGCTTTGTGTTTTCTAACAGTTGATATTTGTAAAGAAAGATTTAGGATTGAAAAAGAGAAGCATTTGATGATGACTTAATACAAGCAAAAATACTTCCTTAATAGCTCAGTGACATTTCTCATTAGATTTGAATTGTGACCATAGAATGTGATGGAAAAAAGCTTTGCCTTTGGGAAGCTGTCACTTGCTATGTCTCACTGAAGTCTCTCTTCCCCACCAGGTTACGTTCGTTTCCATCTGATCTCTCCGTTGATACAGCGGTCTGCAGAGAAGTAAGGGCTGTGTGAGTTGTGCACGCTGTGTGGGGTAACCATAGTGCCACACACAGGGAAGTGCAGAGAGACTCATTCTGAGCTGGAATAGAATTAGACTTCCTTTCTTATTCATCCATTTGTTGCAGTTTATCTGTCCTTTGGCAAGGGTGGCTTTGCAGCAGGCCGTCACTGTAGCGGCTGGGTGTGTGTGGGTTTCATGGTGTTATTCTGCAGTGCAAACTGTACAAAATGTGGCAGCAGCAGTGTGTGTGCCACAAGGAAGTGTTAGGGGAGGAGTTGGTCCTGCACACAGCACGGCCATGGCCCGATCCAGGGCCTTGGGGGCCTCCAGGAGCAGGTGAAGAGCACGACGACAGTGTGTGGAACCGTGTGTTGCACAGACTGGAGATGATAGCTCTGCACACAGTGCTCCCTTGCTGATCTTAGGCTGGCACTGCTGTCTGCAACAAATTTCATAGCGGTCTTCTCCTGGCCTGTTGAGACCCGCACAAGGAGCGCTTTAGAAACGCCATGGGGATTTATGTTTTGCATTTTGAATTGGAATCCAGGCAGCAACAAAAATCTGGAAGTCTGAGCCAGGGCAGCAATGTCCACATTGCAGTCTGATTTGCTGTAGCTCATCAATTTCCATACTGGCAAGCAGTGATCTCATTCCAGTGTTCCTGTGCCAAAGTAATCCTGTCACATGTGAAGCTGGAATCATTCCTTGCAAAGAACAGTTGAATGTCAAAGTAATTCTTAAGTCGTGCGTTTGGGTGAAGGGAGATCTGCACTGTGTATTTCCCGATTTGTTAAAATGGGTTGGAGTCTCATTTTGCCCAAGTTTTCATGTCTGCTGGAGAATTTCTTGTGTGTACATCCAAGCTGATTACCTGCAGTGTTCAAGTGTTCATCGTTTGCTCTTTTCTCTGTGCAGCATAGTGTTGTTCGATACGTTTGTAAACATCCTTTCTCTCAACCTTGGTGAACCAGCTTACGCAGCAGACGTCGCCCAGCTGGAATACAAGCTGGTGGCTGGAGAGCACGGCTTAATCATTCGAGTGAAAGGATTCAATCATAAACTACCTGTAAGTACTAATTAATTTGCTAAGGAATTGTTTAGTGAAGAATATCAAGCAGAACTGAGGAATGTGCCTTATGTCTTTTATGTTGATCAAATGATTTGTTTCTTTCAAGCATTCTATTTGGAATAATTCCAAACCGGTTGTCTTTTTCTGGAAAATGGAAAATTCTGTTTTCTTTACAGCTTCTGTTTCAGCTCATCATTGATTACTTGACTGACTTCAGCTTTACTCCAGCAGTTTTTGAAATGATAACAGAGCAGCTGAAGAAAACATATTTCAATATCCTTATCAAGCCTGAGACTCTGGCCAAGTGAGTTCTGGGGGAGAGCAAAGGAGGCAGCACTGCAGTTGTTGAGGTTGAGCAAGGAGCCCAGAAAACACTGCTCTGTGCTGGTGGAGGTTTGTTCCAGGGCAGCTCGTGGCTCTGACTGCTCAGTATATCAAACTCGAGGCTCAGACCGGGCCTGCAGGTAGCTGCTGTTCTGAAGCAGCCAGCAGCAGGGGCTGAGGCAGGGCAGGGTGAGCCCACAGCGGTGCTCTGGGTACTATCTGCCCATCTGCTGTGTGCTCCTGAGTCAGAAGTGGGATCACTTACATTAGGCAGCTCCTGGTGACTTGTGGTTTTGTTTCCCTTCTGTTTATTGCAGGGATGTGCGTCTCCTGATTTTAGAACACAGCAGGTGGTCCATGATAGACAAGTACCAGACACTGATGAAGGGCCTTTCCATTGAGGCTCTGTCATCCTTTGTCAAAGCTTTCAAGTCACAGCTGTTTGTAGAGGGTCTTGTACAAGGAAACTTCACGAGCAGGGTAAGTACAGCTTCTGCAGCTGATGCACGTTGGCATGTGTTCTTAGAATGGACTTAAACACTGCTACAAACACGGCTTGCTAGTGCAGGGCAGCTTCTTCCCCAGCAGCTCAGGAGTGCTCACATGGATAAAGCCTCCTGGTGCAGAGGTATCCAGAGCAGTTTTGGATAAAGTGAAGCAGTACGGATGAAGGGGTCTCAGCTGGTCTTTGCTCGTGGGTTCACCTTCCTCATGTCATACGCTTTGGTGTGTGGCTCTGAATTGCAGTTAGCAATTCCCTTCTGAATAAAAAACATATTTTCTCTCTTAGGAAGCAAAGGATTTCCTGAATTATGTTATTCAGTGAGTATCTGACTCCTACACCATGCATGTGGTAACTATGATCAAGTTAAGATTCTTTTCTGGAAGAAGGGGCTGGGGTGGGAGCAATGCAGACATTCCCTTCTCCCTCCTGGCACTTCCTGCAGGTGCCCATTCCTTACAGCAGCATGGGCGGGACTTTGTTCTGGTTTGGGGAAGGTTATTTTGGGAAAATAATGGCAGTCTGTGCACGTGAAGATGTGGGTGTTGTGTTGGCTGTTGTGGCTGTGAGTGGGTGTTTGACTCTTCACTGCTTGCGCTCTCTTCAGAAAGCTCCAGTTTGCCCCGCTGGCGCACCCCTGCCCTGTGCAGTTCCGGGTGGTGGATCTGCCCAACACACACCTGCTCTGCAAGGTGAAAACGCTCAACAGAGGCGACGCCAACTCTGAAGTGACCGTGTATTACCAGGTAGCGTCCCAGCTCGGTGTGTTCTGCCCTGTTCCTTCTGGTAGCTCCTCGTGCAGCTTTTGTGCTCGTGTCACAGTTTCTGAACGCAGATGTTACAGAGTGCTCCAAAGTCACCTTGATCTGTGTAACTCCATGAAATCACCCTAAATTCTTCACTTTCTTTCTTTCTAGTCAGGAACCAGAAGCCTCAGGGAATATACCCTTATGGAGCTGCTTGTGGTAAGTTACACTTCGTGTCTCATAGCCCATGAAGTCTTACTTGCAGATTAGCCCCATGGCACAAATGGACACGGGGACAGTGAATATCTAACCAAGGGCACAGTGTGGATCTGTTGCTCATTCCGAGTAAAATTGTTTTGGGGACAGAATATCCAAATGGCTGCACTGAAAGTCAGAGTAGAAGAGTTTTCTTTAGTAACGCAGAAGACTGGGACCCTTCTTTATCCCCTGGGTGCAACTGGAAGGGCAGCAGTTTTTTTTTTCCTGTGTTGTGATCCTACTTCTGCAGTGAGCCTCAGTGGTGGCTGTGCAGGAGCACCACTTCTGTTGTGACACATTTGTGCTTTGTTTCAGATGCACATGGAAGAGCCCTGCTTTGACTTCCTGCGAACCAAGCAAACCCTTGGGTGAGTTCACTGTGGGCATAGCTCCCGCACAGCTGCTTTGGGGTTCCTGGTGTTCTGTCTTGGGAAACTTTCCTGCACAGTGGCTCATTCCTGATTTAGTGTAATAGAAACAGCACTGGAACGTGTTAAAATCGCAAGCACCTGCTGACATGAATTGCAGCTGAGTTGCTCTACAGTCTCTTAAGAACAGCATCTGCTACCAGTGTGTTAACATGGAATTACTCTCCATGAAGCTGCTCTTTCCCTTCCTCCATCAGTTTACCATTCCCCAGGGCTGCTTTCACAGCATCTCTGTCTGCCCCTTGAAACTGACACAAGCCTTTCACAGCTACAGGTTTCTTAGTGTGTTTGTTAGTGCCCACAAATGCTCTGTCAACCTTTAAAGATGTCCCAAAAATGAGAAAATACTGAAAAAAAGATTTGAGGATTTGAGACTTTTTTTGATGAAGCACCAACAGTGTTACAACCTGTAGCATGTCTTGTAAATGGAGATGTAATCATTCTTGTGGAATGACTTGTGTTTCTCCTTTGCATTTTTTAAGCTACCACGTGTACCCTACCTGCAGGAATACTTCAGGGATCCTTGGCTTCTCTGTCACAGTAGCAACGCAGGCAACCAAGTACAAGTAGGTGTGGAAAGTCAGCTGATGCAGGCTGAGTAAGAAAGCTGTCAGAGCAGGATGTGTTTGGGGTGGTACCAAAACAGGGGTGCTCACCCAGACGGGCAGCAGACCTCGTGTGTATTGTGGTAGTGAATACATAGAAAGCCACGAGGTTGTTCAGGAATTACTTGCCACTGGTACAGCCATGCTGGTTTTCTCGTATCATCTCCCTGTCTTTCATGTGCCTTAGCATAGCCTCCAGTAGGATCTGTTATGTGGTCTTTTGTGGTACAGAGGTGAGGCTGGCAGGTCTCTAGTGCCCTCAAAGAAAGCAAAGGAAAATTGTTTAAAAAAGAAATTATAGAAGATAGGTGAGAAATGGCTATTCTTTTATTGTAAATGCTGTGAACTGCTGGGACAGTTACTGGTTTAGGTTCTAACAGGGAATAATGTGCAGCAAGGAAGTTCTCCAAATCAGTGTTGTCCCACACTGCTATGGAATCACATGTGAGCTTGGTCATGGGGTATAGCAAATGATCAAACTAATTTTGCATCCACATTCCCCGTTGTATTTTATGGTGTATTTATACAACATCCAGCTGAAGAATTATTCCTGACAGAGCGTGCTGCTGCTGGCTGCACTGCAGCCCGGTCCCTGCATCGCAGCAGCTGTGCCTCCTGGCTCAGTGAGGTCCCTGCATTTGAGCACTGTTCTGATTCTCCAATATAAGGGAAAATAGAAAAGTTGGTTTTCATGGGCATGTGAGCTGGGAATGGGGGAAAGCTGCGTGTGTTCCATAGTCTGTCTTTGTTTGTTTGTTTTTTCCTGCCTGAGCTGATATGATTATTTAACTCTTGTTTAGTTCGGAATTGGTTGACAAGAAAATAGAAGAATTCCTTTCTTGCTTTGAAGAGAAAATCAAGCATTTAACTGAAGAAGCTTTTAGCACCCAGGTAAAGATCAAACTTAAAAAGCTTTTTCTTGAACTTCTAAATGACACTTGAACTGGAGGGTTTGCTGACACCAACCCATGTGTTTCTGAGGTTTTCTAAACAAAGGACTCGTAGGTCTTGCTCTGTCCTTCCAGCAGTTGCTCTGAAAGGAAATACTGGGAAGTATGAAAACAAGGAACTGCCTTGTTAACACAATCTGTGTTTTCTTTTAACTTCAGTAAAGGTGAGGGTTGATGATATTTAAGCCCTCTAAACCTTTTCTTTCCCTACCTCCCACACATAGGTTACAGCTTTGATAAAACTTAAAGAATGTGAGGATTCCCATCTTGGAGAGGAAGTAGACAGGAACTGGAATGAAGTTGTGACACAGCAGTATGTCTTTGACCGGCTTGCCCGAGAGGTGGGTACGCATCCCTGCACACTGCCCAGTTCAAGCTGCAGCACACAGATGGTGGGATTTGTGCTGCCAGTACCACAGGGATTGTAAACATGGTGCTTTTAAAAGGTCTGAGGGGATGGCTCCTGCAGGGAAACCATTTTTCCTTTTAAAATCTCGATTGTTCTATTTATAACCTCATTCCTTTGGGTTGCAGATAGAAGCTCTGAAGTCTATTACAAAATCAGATCTGGTCTCCTGGTACCAAACTCACAGGAGCAGCATGAAGAAAGTGCTCAGCGTGCACGTGAGTAGTTCCAGTCAGCTCGGTGGGGCCACTGGTGAAATGCCACACCTGGTAACCTCCGAGATCTCAGTAAGGCTGTGTGGTAGGAGAAGCAATGGCCTCATTTGGTGATTCTCCACACCTCTGGTTATATTACTACATTTTCAGGCAGATGAACACTGACAGATATCCGTATTATAGAAACTTAGACCCGAGTTTTTTCTATATGGCAACTTTTTTTCCCAGGTGGTTGGATTTGGAAAACACGAAGGGGATGCAGAGGTTACAGCTGCCTCAGAAGCACAGAATTCTTCATCTGGTGAAATACCTCATCTTAATTTCTTGCCCCCCTCCTCCTTGATGGCTGATGTCACTTCCATCAAAGACATAAAAGCTTACACATCAACTCTGAATGTTTACCCTTACCATAAAATCTTAAAATAAAAATAACATCTTGCCCTGCAGTACTTTGTAACACAGGTGCTTTCTGCAACCAATATTACAAACCTATTTATTTTTATTAAAACAGGGCTGTAATATTAGCTGTGGCAAGGAAGTTTCCCTCACATGGTTTTCCACCACTCCCCCCCACTCCCCTCCCATCAGTCACAGCCCCACACAGCCCCATCCTCCGGTGGGAAAGAAAAGAGAGCTTTCCCTTCTCCAGCTGTGGGAGGGCAGGGGCTGCTGTTCTGTTCCAGCTGTCTTGTGCATCATTTCCTGCAGTGCTGTAGCGGTTGTTTAATAGCAGTTACATCTCCTCAAAGAAAGAACGTTGCAGTAGGATTAGAGTGGGTGGAAGAAACGGGAATATAACGCATCTGATAGCAAATGTCAAGGCCTTCACAGTGGTTATACAAGGTGTATGTCACAGCCCAGATGCTCGAGAAGCACCAGTGGGAGGGCTCCAGCAGCCTGCATACACTACCAGTCCAGCAGAGTCCAACAGAAGTCACCGTGCAGCCAAGACATTTCCTGTTTTGTTTAGTTGCTTATCTGCATCACTAAGTCCGCTATCCCTGAGATAGGAACCACTGTAACTGGAGGGGACAGGTGCTCCAAACGTTACGTACGTGACAACAGATGACTGTCTTGGTATCAGATGTGAACTCTGCTAAGTCAAGGCCTGAACATTTTCTGTTTTTCTAACCCACTCAGTGTTTACTGGCAGCGAGTCGTTTCAGTAGCGGCTCATCGTAAACCCAGCATTCTCCATCTTCATGGAATAACTAGAGAAAAGAGAATAACTAAGAATAAGCTTCTTGTGCCTAAATTGCAAAGGGACAGTAAAACACTACAGGTTATGAGACATTAACACTCTCTGAAAAAAGCTTACCCTTGTTTCCCATGGGGTCTCATTCTCCTTTCTGGCTCTGGCTTCAGCTCTTTGTCTTTCTTCAAGTGCGTGCTTTGCAGCTGTAGCTGCATCAATGTCTCTTATTTTTAAGTTGTAGGTCACGTCTTTCCATAAGCTGAAAACAGACATTTGAATGGAGAAGAGACAGCTTTATAGAAGCACGGTGCTGTGAGACTGCAGACACATTACTGCGTGTTAGTTATCACCGTTTGAGCTGATTGCTTATCCAAAGGACAGAAATACAACACGTATTAAACCACAGCTGCACTGCCTATTGCCAGAAACAGGGAGATTGTAGCAAAGTTCTCTGGACCTCCAAGTGAGGATGTGACCAAGAGCCATCTCCTCTTCCCTGTTAAAGCCCCAACCTGCTCGTGCTTCAGTTCCTCCCTCAGTGAGGGCCAAGGCAGAGTGCAGCTGTCCATGCTGTGAGCAGGGAGGAGCACCTGCTCCATCACACTGCACACTGCTCAGCTGCACAAAGTAGAGCTGAATTGTCAGTTTAACTAAAGTTCTTACCAGCGAGACTCAAAGTCCTCTTGGTCCTCCAATTTCCTTACCTTCTTCTTAATTATAGGCATTTTCTTGGTATCTATAAAGACAGTATTCTCCTAGTGAGAGAGTAAAAAAAGAAAACAAGGACATCAGTTTTTATCTGGACTTACAATTTATGTACCCTCACATTCCTGTGTACTGGTTGTTCACAACACTGGTTGTGTCCAGGACTTAAATCCTGAATTCAGCATTCCTGTAATCTTTTGAGCATCTTCCCATGAGTTCCCATCTGCTAATGTTTATTTTATATCTTATACACACCCAGTTTTCCCTTAAAAAAAAAAAAGGTACTTTACCCCAGTTGAGTATTTTGCATACATGACACCATTCCATTCTCCTTCAACTGAGCAGAAGGGTTTCTTGTCATTAGGAGAACTAGGAAGAAAAAAAAAAAAACAACAGACATTTCCCAGTTTTATTACAGTAACTAAAAAGCCCAAATTATCAAAACTTCATCTTAGGTAATGCAGAGCTGAAAACTTAAATTTCTTTCGGGATACAGCTTAGAGTACTTAAGAGCATGCCAAGCTACAATGCAGCTTGCTTTCCTCACAAATCCTCTGGCTGTACGTGGCACACAGTCATCACAGCCCAAGCTGTTGGGTACAGATGTGTCAGGATTTCAGTGTTGACTTTAAAAAGCACAGTCAGCATTTAAGTAAAAAAACCTCAAATGAACTGAAGAAAGTTGCTTGCTTACAAGATTTCAGCTGTAATTCTGTGCTTCTTTCCTCCGTAAAATGGTTTTGTGTGGAAGACAATGGAAGCATTATAGCCTGTCTTTGAGCAGCTAATACTGCATTCTCCACCAAGCTCAATCCATGGCACAGTGAGAATAGACCTGCAATATAAACATACGTGTACACATGTAGTGTAAGTACATGTAGTGTAAGCCTGTAAGTGATGAATAGAAGATGTGTTACAAGACAAGAAAAAAGAAGATACCAAACAGTATTTACTTGCCTTCCATAACCATTAGGAAAGGTCAAAATATAGTGTTCATCATAATCCAGGCATGTGACACACCCTGTTAAAAAGACAAAAAGAATTAAAAACATCCAGCAAAACCTTCATAAAGCTTCTCATAACAATCTCCTGAGATGCTTCATTAAAAAGAGATACCATAAAAAGGAAAGGTGGAGGGCTTTATTCCTCACAGAGCCTGGGAATGCCCAGCTGCCAGACAAGGCAGGGAAGATTGTGCTGTTTACAGCAACAATTTGGCTCTGGAAGATCTTCAGTTCCTAGGTACACAAGTTCTAGTTTTATGAACTCAAACACCTATGTCCCATAGGATGATTTAAAATATTTTTAGTCAAAGTTCCAGTTGCAGAATGTAGATTTTCATTCTACTGTTAAATTTGCACACACTTACCTTGCCCTATGTTATGAACTCCAATTGACATTCCTAAGAATTTTGACTTGGTCCATATGTGAGCATTGAATTGAATCCTCTTGTTAAAACACTCTGCATAAAATGCTGAAACTGAAGATAAAGATATTAAGATCAGCAGCACAAGAAATTAATTAAGAAATTAAGAAATGAATACTGCTTCCAAATTCCTGTATCATGAAATATCTAAAAGTGCCTAAGAATATGTAGCAACAGTTTGAATTTGTTTCTGTCTGTGAAAGATGCTTACAGAAAAAAACCCTTTCAGCTTTGAGATTCAGAGAGAACATAAAAATCCAAGATTTAAACCAGGTTTTGACTTCACTGTTGCCCTTTCTGTTAGCAAAGTTACTGTCAACTTACTTGGAGGATGGTGAGAGACCTGCTCTGCCACAAATGTTACGCTGCTTTTGCTGACCCATGGAACTGGTCCTTCTGAAACTGGCTCCTGTGTGATAGGAGAGAGGATTTTCATCATTGACAGTGTTAACAAAACAGCAGGCAGTAACAGGATGCTTCCAAGCAAAGCTGCGTCCCAGTTTAAAGTAGGCTTCTAAAAACAATTTTCAATTGGTTTTTGTATATTTGTCAGTAAATCTGTTGTAAATTTGCTAATTTAACGTGGGGTAACTCATTCCTGAAACTGTGATGCTTTCCAAAGAACATACAGTTTCTGCTCTCTGGGTTTTAAGTGAAAAAGTATTTCGGGTGATGGCCATGATACTGAAACAGTAGTTAAAAAAAACATGCATAAACTTGATTAAAAAGTAATATTTAAACTCCCTTTTTTATTAGCTAATAACAGATAGGTGGCAGAGCTCATTTCATTTTTGCTTCTCAGCAAGTCTGACACATGTATCAGTAATGCAGCTCGTATGTCTCACACAGCCATGTAACACAATTCGTCTCCCGTGGCAAATCACAAGTAGTAATTTGTCAGAAGCAATGGAAGGAAAAATGCAATGCTGTCTTTATTCCAAGAAAAAGGGAGTTTAAACATTCACCTCAGAAACAAGCAGAAGACTTTGTATCTCATGCACTAGCAGACTGACCCAGACCTAGACATCCTTCACTGAAGCAGGCCTATTCCTTTGGAGCCAGACACAGATATGTAACTAAAGTACTGTGCAAGCTCAGAATCCAAATTTGAGAAGACTTTGTACCTTTCAAACTTCAGGAGAAGATTTTAAGACAAGAATTAAATATACTGGATAACTGTGCTGCTTTCCATGCTTTAAGTGATGGAAAAAAAACCTCATGTTCAAAATACATAGCATTGGAGAACTGATAAAAATCAGAGCTTTAAGAGAAAAATTACTAGAAAACCGTTCAGGAAATAAAGTAACATTTTCAGCAAGTCAGATAGTTCTTCCAAAAACCTGAAGGCTCTGATTTTGTTATGCACAGTATTTCAAACCTCTGCCTGAAGAAAAGGAAGAAGAGGGAGGCAGAAAAAAAAAAAAAATCAGTTAAGAAATTGCCACAATTGGTGAATTTTGCTCCTTGAACACAGCAGTTTCAGTCAGTAAACTGAGAAAGCTTTTGGGATCACTTGCACAGGTGATAAGCACCAAAAAACGTACACTAGAAAACTAACCGTATCATCTTCACCTTCAGTGCCTGGCAGCACCCAGTGGCATCGGAAGATCTCACCCAGAATGGGATTGTAAGGCTTTTTTGCAACTGACCCTTTTCTTCCCGCATGAAAAGCTGAGAGATACCATTTAACCACTTGAACCATTCTTTCTTTTGGATCCTTCTGGTCACTAATGCTTCATAGTCCAAAACAGAGAAAAGAAGAAAAGGCAACACGTCATGTAAGTAGGTATCTCAAACGTGGGAAAGTTTTTGGATGGTTAATTGCTTTACAGCTAAAGGTTGCACTAGATTACTATGACTGTTTTTCAAGTTCAGATCAGTAATTAAGCATTTTTCTTCAAAACTAGTGTTTTATATTTGACAGCCCACAGTGTAAGAACCAGTTAATGCTCCACTTTAATCGTTGAATACCTGACAAACAAGTCTGGATGCGCAAAGAAATCCGCATACATTTCCAACAGTGATCTTCTTTCCAGGATAAACGTTGGAAGAACCACCTGAGTAAAGAAAATGAGCTCTTACAGACAGATCAAAGTGTTTTACATCCTGCACAAAATCATTCTACATATTAATTGTAAATGGCTTACAAACCACCCAAGTCTCTGTATGTCTGTGGGGAAATTTTGCTCTCAAACTCGCCATTGAATTCCCACTTAAAAAGGTCACGTTCAGGAACCATCCAGCTCTTTAGTTCTACATGTAGCAGCTGAAATAAGCAAGCAACTTACTCCATGAAATCCCACTTCAGCCAAGTGTTTCACGACAGCTTTAACGCCTGCTTTTACTTGATTCACATGTCTTATTGAACGTTACCATACTCTGGGGTATCACAGATCTTGTTCGAACTGATCCTTGAACTGCCTGTAAATCTGGGGTAACAGGGATGCTGTATGCAGTAGCAACATTCCACCTGTCCTTCTGCCTCCTACAGCCAGTTATTTTCGACAGACCTTGTCCAATCAGATTTTAGGAGTCAGATTTACTTATTCAACATTCATTTTTCCTCTCCCGGTAACAATTCCAATTAAAAATAAAATGCCATAGCATGACTAGCCATTAAGTGTACAGTTAGATTATCACTTAGTATTGAAGCAATTTATACAGAACTCAGGGCATTCCTCTCCCTCCCCACTGGCAACAGTAGGCAAGTTTACCTTTGTTAGATCCATTCCTAATCTGACTTGTGACAAGAGATGCATGATAACACTCTTATGTTCTTCCACTGATTCTCCTTCTGCATCATCATCTCTATCATCAGGAGGATCGAAGAGATCTAAAAAGACCAAATTGCTTTTTTCTCTAAACCTTCAAAGACTCTCTATATTTTACTAGTACAGTCATTAGAAAGGTCTTATTTTCCACAAATATCTTGTTGTATACATATACTGACACAGTTTACAGACAGATAACAATTAAGAGTTCCTTATAAAGTTTACACAGGCCACTTACCAGCATCATTTGTCCCATTGGACATGGAAGAATTGAGTGACTCTGTGGTATCTGGACGTTTCAAACTACTCCCTGTGCTGCTGCGAGTCAGGACTGCAGCAGATCCTGAAGAACTAAAGAAGAAGAAGTTCTTGCAATTCACAATGAGAAAATTCAGAAATCATTATAATATATTATAATACTATTATACATAGGCCTCAGTTTTCTAAGGAGTTTGCATGCTATTTCACAGAAAACTGTGTAGCATCTCTTAAAATCTTTGGGGAAAGGCAGGCAACTCCTCGACTTGAGCAAGGCCTTTGACGTGTTCCCCCACCACATCCTTATCCAAATTGGAGGGATGTGGGTTTGATGGGTGGAGCACTTGATGGATAAGAAACTGGTTGAAAGGCCGCAGACAGAGGGTGGTCATCAATGGCTCTGTGTCCAGGTGGAGGCCGCTAACAAGTGGCGTCCCCCAGGGCTCTGTCTTGGGACCAGTGCTTCAACATCTTTATCAATGACATCGACGACGGCATCGAGTGCACCCTCAGCAATTTGCTGATGACACCAAGCTGAGCGGTGCAGTTGACAAGGTTGAAGGAAGGGATGCCATTCAGAGGGACCTGGAGAAGCTGGAAAGGTGGAACTGGGTGAACCTGATAAGGTTCAACACAGCAAAGTGCAGAGTTTTGCACTTGGGCCGGAGGAATCCCAGGCATCCATACAGACTGGAAGGAGCGGTGCTTGAGAGCAGCCCTGGGGAGAAGGACCTGGGGGTCTGGATAGAGGAAAAACTTAACATGAGCCAGCAGTGTGCTCTTGGCTCAGAAAGCAAATGGTATCCTGGCTCCATCAGAAGAGGGGTGGCCAGCAGGGACAGGGAGGTGATTCTCCCCCTCTACTCTGCTCTTGTGAGGCCCCATATGGAATACTGCGTCCAAGTGTGGAGCCCCCAGTACAAAAAAGACAGGGAGCTGTTGGAGTGGGTCCAGAGGAGGGCCACTAGGATGATCAGAGGACTGGAGCACCACCCCTATGAGGACAGGCTGAGGGAGCTGGGCTTGTTCAGCCTGGAGAAAAGAAGGCTGCAGGGTGACCTCATTACAGCCTTTCAATACCTAAAGGGAGCCTACAGAGGGGAGGGGAATCAACTCTTTGCAAGAGTTGATACGTGTAGGACGAGGGAAAATGGTTTTAAGTTGATGGAAGGAAGATTTAGGTTGGACATCAGGGGGAAATTGTTTACAGAGAGAGTGGTGAGGTGCTGGAACAGCTGCCCAGAGAGGTTGTGGATGCCCCGTCCCTGGAGGTGTTCAAGGCCAGGTTGGATGGGGCCCTGGGCAGCCTGGTCTGGTATCAAATGGGGAGGTTGGCGGCCCTGCATGTGGCAGGGGGTTTGAGATCCATGATCCTTGAGGTCCCTTCCAACCCTGGCCATTCTGTGATTCTGTGAGCTTAAGGGGTTTTTGTTTTCATTTTTATTATTTTATGAAACAATAATATCATTATTATTTTGTGACAGGGATTTGGCTATTTACACAAAATATATGTATGAAATACATCAAAGTCTCAGATTAATTCTCTGAGCTGGTGGCTTCCCTATTTCAGTAACAGATTGAGTCATGTCAGTGTGTATTTCAGCTAGCTGGAATGGGAAGGAAACTGCCTCCCTGACAGACAACCATGCTGGGGGATAAGGTGTTCTTACTCTGTTTCATAAAGAGCGACTTGGCTTTTCTTTGTTTATTTTAAGTCAGTCTGTCTTGTTCAATTGAACAACCACTACTAGTAGAGCCATACACGTGAGATTAAAAAAAAAACAAACCAACAAAACAACAACAAAAATAGAATCTGTATTCAGCACACACTGCATTCTTTCAGCTACTTACTCCATACATCTCTTTGGGGAAGAACTGCTCTGATAGAATTCGTCAGCATCATAGAATTCATCCTCACTGCTTGAGTAAGAAAAATCCGGCACTGTGTTTGGAGACAGGTTGACATGGCTTGGAGATGTGAGGCTGCTGCTGGGTGCTGACTGCCCGCTTCCTGTGGAGTATTAAGAATTACAAACTTAATTTAAGCAGAACAATCAAACAATAAACAAAACAACAAAAAACTAAATCCACCTCTTCTCTAGGACTGATAAAATCAGTGAGGACTCAAGTAAACCCAGAAGCTAGGACAGCTTACAAAATTAGAAGCAATCATTAGTCAGGTTCATATTCAGCTTAGCTGAACAGATAACAAAAGAAATGTCACACCCCAAAAAAAATTAAGAGCATAGAACAGTGAAGTATAAGGACATACTTTCTCCAAAGTTGTGGATTAAAGGCAAAACAGCAATACTGAAAACTTTTCCAGATACACAGTGTGGTTTATATTGGAATGGACCTCCAGAAGTCACCTGGTCCAACTCCCACTTGAAGCACAAATAAGTTTAAAGTTCGAACAGTTTGTTCAAATTCACATACAGTCAGATTTTAAATATCTCCCAAGATAAAGATTTCACAGTCTTTCTGCAGAATTTGATTGCTTTCACTGTATAGTCAAAAATGTTTCAGAAAAAAAGTCAGACCATCTGACAAATGTAGATTAAAAGTCAAGCAGTTAATACGCAATAAATCAATCAATAAAATCACATCTCTAGAATTAATGATGAAAGATGAGCTCAATGGGAATGGCATCAGTGGGAATGAGCAGTGAGTACTGCTCCCAAAGAGAGAAGACTATAACATTCCTAATAGTTTGAGATCTTCCTTTATAACTGGCCCGTGCAGTGTTATTTAATAGCAAAGCAGACTACAGACAGCATACGTTCTGCTTTTTTTCCTGTACGTCAGTCACGTTCACAGAGCTGTACCTGTACTGTTTGGTGTTGGAGTCTGATTTCCAAGCGCCGCTACTACGGGTCCCACTGGTAAGGATGAGGGTCGCTGCTCTGACTTGCACAGCTGAGGTTCTAGGATATATTTTGAGACATTAAATACTGAAGTCACAGTCAATAGTGAGAATTGTGCTTTTTTGGTGAAGGAGATTCCACATTATATCACTGCATAAAAAAAATCTTTGCCTAGACAAGTCTCCCAGAGAAACATACTTCTGACATTGTTAATTAAATTTTAAATTTCAAAAGTTGCCATTAGTTAGCTAAAAAGTGCTTCTTTTCCAAAAAATCATACTTTTATTTACTCTAGGAAAGAATATTAGAAGTATAAGCTAGTAACTCAGGACAAGTGTAACACATAGGCTTATCCACAGAACTAGAGGCAGTGTTACCTGAGGGCTGAGGAAGCACCAGGCTTCCTGCTCTTTTTCCTTGCTTTGCACCACCAGGTGCAGTGAGCACCTGTACTGCATACATGTGGCATAGAAACAATCCACCCTTATGCAGCCCTTCCATCTGGAGTGCAGCTGCATCCTGCTTGCCCGTGGGTATTTCTAGGAGCTTCTCTTCCGTACCTGGAGGTATAACAGTGTGGGAAGGCATTGCACTGATCACCGGCTGTTCCAAAGGGCTGGGCTGATACACTGCATCGACTGGGTTTATAGTACTCTGAGATAAAAGAAACAAAAGCACTTTTTTTTCCCCCTCAATTAAAGAAACAAAAACAAAAACAACAGCATAGATAGTAAGAACACCGTGAGCACAAGAAATACTTAAAGGCAAGGCAACAAATTCCTGAGAGAGAAAGTGAAACACAAATTGAGAGTTGAGGACACAAGAAATACTTTCAAAATAGTAATACCTTAATTCCTTACACAAATTTTTAGATATTGAACTGAATTTGCTACGGGTTTTACTTGTCCTGTGAAGAACTCGCTGTTCATGTTCTAGTTGCTGGTACCCCACTGCCCCTGAATACATGTTGCATACAACGCATGGAAACACAAATCAACCAGCAACAATTAGGACGGGTAACTTCTATTTTCAAAAGACTTCTTTTTTCTTTCCAGAAATTAACCTGGTCAGCCAAACTTAACCCACACATTCAGTCAGGAACCACTGGTGCATTTACAGTCACAAAGTGCCACTTGGTTGCCAAAATTCTTTTGAATGCAAGCTGACAGTTTTCAGCAAAGGACATCTCAACCTTGCTAAGGACACAGGCCTTTGGAAGCAAAGCACCAGTTTGAATCATCACTCTCAGAAGTCACTGGTTTCACTGGGAGTTTTTGGCTTTTATACCAGAAAAGCCTCCTGGAAACGTATATTGCAGTGGTCTTTTAATCCATACAGGCATGATTTTGCCTTGCTTCAGTGATCTGTTATCATCTAAGCACTGTTTCTCATGTATGTTTACATGTGACAACCTGAATTTCTGTATTATTCTGGCTCGTTACTTGGTATGAGGCGTGCAAGACCCTTTTCAATACATCCTGCAATTAGAAAACACTGATCTATGTCAAAACTGAAAATCTTTTGTTGCCTGCTTACTAGGAGATCTCACTACTGTACTTAAACCAAAAGCTATCGAGCAAAGGAAGCAATACAATACTTTCTCCTCTCAACTTCCTACAAAAGGAAGACTCCATTCTTGCCTCTTCTCTGGTTAACTGTTTTCCTGAACCTTATCTCATATTAAAAAATCTGTGAAGCTCAGAAGACTTTTGATAGCACAGAGCTTATTTCGTATTAAAACAAGGGGATGTGACCTAGCAGAGGTTGTTAAGAGCTGGGGTAGTATGGTTAGGTAGTGGTTGGACTTGATGATCTTTCAGGTCTTTTCCAACCTGAGCAATTCTGTCATTCTATTGTTCTCTGGTTACCTTAAAAAAAAAAAAATCCTATTTAAAGAAACAAAGTATAAAAATCACCAAATTTTTGTTTTATTGGTGTCATTAACAAAGAAACGGTCCAGGGCAAATACTGTTACTGCTCTGCATTCCAGCACAAAGCCAACCTCCCTCAGACATGGCCTTAATGTCTTGTGCATCTACGCATGCAGCAAAGGCAGCTCCCTGTCCCACAAACATCACAGTTCAAAGTCATCGTCCTGTTTACAGAGCTGAGAGTTCACAGTAAAGACAGTTCCATGATACACAAGACTCTGTTGCTGTATCCGTCTCCCTTAGGTTTTAAGGAAACTTGTTACGTGAGAAAGAAATGCAGAACACTGCTGTGATAAAGAAAAAAAGAACTTCATCTTTGGACTTTGTTTGCAGGGTTGTAACTGTGTTCTTAAATAATTCTCCACTATGCAGCATGAACTGGAGGTTTCTCCTCAAATATTTTGGGCAATGCCTTCGTGGTTTAGAAACAAATGAAGGAAGACCTGAACATATCGTACTGATTTTAACAACGGGGTTAAAAAAAAAATCCAAGCGTGGAGGAGCAGCCAAGCTGTCATTCCAGCATGGCAACAAGATCAAACTGAAATCCTGACCTCTACCCAAGACAGTACTGACCTCAGGAGAACCACAATTTCAGCCTTCACAACATCTTGTTGCATCATTTAATACTTCTTCAGCATAAGCCAGAGCACAGACAGCAAGAAAGCAGAAAAGCAAATTTAGACTCTGGTAAGTTGCAGTACCTGTATGAAAATTTGCAAGCTGTAGATCTGCTGTCTGCATCAGTTCTACCATAGGACACTGCCACAGGGCAGGGCTGCACGCTCTCTTTTCCAGAACCTACTCTATTACACTAAGGTCTGAACGATGTGACACACAGGGGAACTGCTTATGTTACTTGCAGCAAGCATGAGGCCAAAACCTCTATGTGCATCTTTACTCCAAAGTTCATGACAGGAAACCATACCAGCAAAGCTGTATACAAAGGAAAGACAAGCAAGGCTTTGGAATTATTATCAACTGTACAAAAACAAATTTTAATTTTTAGAATCATGTTTTACTGAACCAATTTCATATTAAAAGCACCTGAAATGTACGTAAGTGACAAAAAAAGAGAACAAAGAAAGAGAAGTGACTTAAACCAAAGAGGACAAAAGTTACATTAAAAATGCAGAAGTTATATTAAAGAAGGAACACTGCTTAAACAGACAGAATACAACTGTGTTGAATGAGCAGCACTGCAGAAAAGACAAGCTACTGGAAGCACACGGATAGCTGATCTATTTTATGCATGGAGATATTTCAGATGGAACACAGAACTATTTATATACCAGTGATTTCCCTTTCATCTGCTCACATGGCAGACTTCTCTATGTGTTCAGTCATAACAATGCCATTTAAAACACTCAGTATAGAACTGGCACTGTATTCTCTAACAGCAAGGCTGTGAGCCAATCTCAGAAGTTAACGACTCAACGGGAATTTCAGGAAGATGCTTGAAGCAGTAAATTAGAGAAAGGAAGAACAACACTGCAAAATGAGTGGAAAGTCAGGTCTCTGTTCACATGTTCTGCAGAAGTACAGGGAGATAAAGATTAGATTTAAACTTACTATAAGTCCATCTGCGTGCTTCTCCTCATTATTTTGGTCCTTAAGGAAAAAATGTTAAGAGTATCAACAAATCAATCTTGTATGACGTAGCAGTTTTGTGTTATGTGAGAGCTCTAACAGCAGGCTTCTCCCAGGAACCTCTACATTTTCAGCCATAAGATGTTAGTGTTCCTCACCATGGGGTACAGTAACCAAACTTGGAGAGAACAACTCCGTGCGTCATCACCACACTCTGTACATAAGTCTTACGAGGATCTGTTCAAACAAGCTCAATAAGCTTTAAAAACACCCCTTCTACCCTGCAGAACACAGTCACATTTCACAATGCAGGTTCTTCCCAACTAGCTAAGAGTCCCCAAACCAAGATCTGCAGCACTGGTGAGTCCCTGAGAACTGGAGAACAACAATTAGCAGAAGTTTTCAAAAGCATGTTTTGCTTCTGAAAGGCAACAGTACTTTCATAGATTTAATGTTCTGAACCTTTTCATATCTACTAGATTTAAACCTTTTAATAATATGTACAGTCTAGTGTGGCTTATTTTTGCTTAGAAACGTTATGAGAAGGAGCAAGCAGTGCTGGAATAAACTGTCATCACAGGCAATTAAACTAGTAGTTAAGAAAGTTAAGCTCACATCAGCCTATAGCCAGCACAGGTACCAGCACCAGCATTAAATTTCACTGCACACTAGGTGAAATTTCTTCACTTCTGCTGTAAGTTCCCATTAGCCAGTATCCTGGTGTCAACTTTAAGACTTCTCTACAGATTGTTCTCTAGATTTCCAGTTAAAGTTGCAAAAAGGATCGAGGGGAAAAAAGCAGTAAATAACATGAACTGAGGTAGCACGTACTTACGTCTCAATACTTTGTACACCCTTCCTTAGCTTAAACACTTGGCAGAAAGCTGCTCAGATTTCACATCAGCTAGCTGACCTTTCCTAAGCAGGGCTGTCCATGATAAAAAACAATACTAAGGGCAGTGAGTTCCAGTGGGTTGTAAACTTACAAACAAGGAAGGAAAAACATCAATTTTTCCCTGCCTCCAAACAAAGTCTCCCCATCCCGTTACCTTCACTAACCCCTAGGATATAAAACACAAAGAAGCTGCTTTCGTACTGATGCTTGCCATCCTATTTCCACAGCACAGCATCAGCTACGCAGCTTGCAAATGAAAGAAAGAAATGCCACCAAGGTGGGCAGGCAGAAGTGACCAGAAATGGTAAAGGCAAAGATGTGAAGCTAAATATGTGAATATAAGAATTACTACATGAAACATGTCTTCCATATTTCTGTCAGTTTATCACATCCCTGACAGACCACTATTCACATTTGTACATTTAGTATCAGTAAAGTTGGGCTTTATCCCATTATCCAGTTATACACAGCCAGGGGTGAACCCAAGCCAATGCTGCTCTCCTCCCACTCAGTCTGGCTTAATTGTTTTTTCTAAGTCAAGAATGTTACAATACATACAAAGTATTTACTGCATTATTTTCAGAGTGCCCTGGGTTACCTCAAATACCAGAGGCACAATTACACCCTGCATCTCCCAGCAACTTTAACAAAAAACTGCCCAATTCCTAAAGCAGGTTGCCAGTGTGAGAAACAGCTTAATGCACAGTAAGAATTAGGTTTCCTCAACACACCACCAAATAGCAACTGGTTGTATGATGAAGAATGAGATATTCTGAGACAGAAATGTAGTAACAATTTTCAAGGTATGCAAAAAAATAAGAATTTTGAAGTCTGTTTCCTAATGAGAAAGGAGCTGTAGCAGTAAAAAGGGCAGGCATGATGGGGAGAGGGAAAGAGGGTGTGTGTTAACATAATGATTTAATTTCAGCAGTGTAAGTCAGCAGCCATATCTGCCTTACAGCTTTGGGAGCAAATCTTCCAGATTCTTAGAAGGTTGTATGCTGGAGAACAGAAAGCTATCAGACACAGAACAGTTTTACATACTTAGAACTTCACAGACATGGAACTAACAGAACAGAGAGAAAAAGAAACCAATCAAAAGATAACACAAAAATCACTGGCAATTTTTTCATTACCTACAGCAGTAAGAAATCAAAATACCAACACAGGTGAGGATGAGAGGGAAAGGGATGGGACAGAAAGGCCATGTCATCAACAAATACGTTTGTGTAAGAGAGAGAAAGGAAGGAGATGGAGGTGATAAAACAGAAGGGAAAAATTACTGCTCTAGATTTTTAGATATGATTATTTCTTAGGAAAAGAACCAAAAATTAAACACCAGTCATTTTACAGTGATTAATATTAATTGCTAGTACTGAAGGAAGGACTTCAACGTGATTCAGTGTTACATAAATCAAGAATGTCAGTATTTTTCTGGGACCCAGATACCTACCTTTATGCTTATATGACAGCTAGAGCCACAAAGCACTGAGTCTCATCAAAAATGACTATAACTGTCACTACAAGTTCAATTCTGTCCCTGGCAAACCATCAAACCAGCTTCAACATGACATTAGCATCAGTACACGATAAGCAATCGCACTGTCCTTAGCCCACTGAACTTACCCAGAGCACATAGAAGAAATGGGATTTCATCTTCAATGGGAAAAAGATTGGAACTCTTCTCTTTCAAATTTACTACTAATTGCACAGTAGAACATTCAAATAATAATAAAGTAAGAAATACTTCATGGGAATTAAATCTCCACGTAAATAACAACTACTAAACACATTTATGTAGAAGTAACAAGAAATGAGCAAGTCATTTGTTACACAGGGTTTCTCCAACAGCTACCTTAACACAGCAAGTCAGGTACGTCTGTGTGAGACAGCAACCCTATTCAGTCTGTCTACAGTTGACTCCTCCAAATCCCCAGAGAATGGCACATTATCTACCAGTTTCATTATGCTAAAACACTTTAAATAGATTCAGTACTAGATAATAGCAAAATATTAGGTACTGTCAAGCCTCTTTGTGCTGTCACTGCTGTGAAAGGTTCAAATAGCATCACTGTACTTTAAACTAAACTGTTCTCACTCTACGTTAACGTGGCACAAAACTGCTTCTATGTACCCTACTATTTGTTAAGACTTTTTTTGGATGAACTCGTTAGCTAATGCACCTTTCCTTCAGAGCTTTACCATCTTTTAGGCTACTGATGTGAAATCTAAATTTCACAAGATATGCAATGACCTTTTAAGTAATGACTTCTGCCTCCACAGCAACCTGATTTTGAAGGCTTCAAATACTCTGATTTTCACGAGCCTCAAAATTATGTAAAATGCATCTGTATCTGTAATGAAGATAAGCAACAGTTCCTAGTGGAAAGCCATGGAAAGAGAAAGTTTAGATGACAGAAAAATGATGCATTCACTTATTCTGAATAAATTAGTATGTGTTCTGACTGTCATAAATTCTCATGCTTTGAAAAACACTGCCCATCTTCACTTTGCTTCTTGTGTGTAAATCAGCATCTTAAATAACATATCCTAAATACAGCACGACCTGACCAAAAAAATCTGACTTTCACTAGATACACAAAAGTAACTAAAGTACAGTGGAAAGTGTACCTGCATCACCCATATTGCATTCTCAAATAGAACAGCCTATTTCAAGATCTTCCAACGTGGTCATAAATTTCAGATCTATAAAAACCTTGTCTAACCAGTTTAGATTATTAGTGTCATCATTTTCCCTTTCCCTACTCCTGCTAGTCACACTCTTCAATGAAACAGAAAGAACAGTTAGTTCTGTTAAGCTTAGATTCTACTGCTCTTCAGCTGAAATTCTGACCTACTCTGAAAACTCTGCAAATTCATCTCAAAACTGAAGAAAAAAAAGAAAGACCTCTGTCATCAACACAACTATTAATAGGAGCAGACCAAATGGCCTGCTGTGGAGCTCACTCTGTGTCAGAAACTTCATTAAAACACATCAGCACAAATCAGCTTAGAACATTTTTTGGATTCATATTCTGGAATGTGTAGAGAACATTCACATTTCAAATTCTCAGAAGATAAAATGTTCTCACAGATGAATGCCACGTAATAGAATCAAAATAAGTTACAGTACTTACTTTAGCAATCTGTAGCAAGACAATGCAGTGTTTTATTGATTCTACCATGCTCTAGGAAAATAAGAAAAAACAAAAAACCTTCTATCAGCATCATATATTTTCCATAGTTGCACAGAATATTAATGGAAATATTTGCCAAAACCTAAATAGACACTTCTGTAGAAGCCCTACTTTCCCTCCCCTCACCCGCCCCTTCATTCTGTACTTCTTTTGCCAAGGACAGAGGCACAGCAGCAGGAAACTGAAGTTTCCAAAAGCCACATAAAGGTCAGCATTCCAAGGAGAAATGGAAGTCAGCTTCTAACTTTCACACAAATGCAAGCAGGCAAATTCTGAGCAAAGATTGGACCTAATGCATTTAGCAGTTTTGATGAGAGGGATCCCTCATTTACATACTTGACAAGTTCTCTCTGTAAGATGAAGATAAGGGGGAAGGGAAGAAGAAAAAAGTAATGAAAGTAATTAGTGTGAAGGGTAATGGATGTTCTGCAGAAGATGTGACAGTGCGAGTTCTGATACTTCATACAAATAAGGAACAGTAGAATACCAGAGAAAAAGCTGAACATGTGAGGCAGAAGCAACAGTAATGAAATAAGAAGGAGCACTGGAAAACATATAATCAGCATATAAAGAGATTCAGCATGACAAAACATGTAAAAAGAGAAAATTAAGGAAAGAGCAAGAAAGTTTGCCTTCTTAAGAGAGTTGGCTTATGTGCTTCTGCACCATGTCACCTGGAAACCAAGGGCCCTACAGAGAATTATCTTGGGCCATGTCATGCTAGGCACAACTAACAGCACAGAGCTACAACCATTATCCACCACAACATCCTGGGGAAAGCACAGAAGGTCTGGCCTAGCTCGTATTTAATTAGCACTAATAAGCAGACTCCTGCAGAGCTGTCTGAACTCATGCTACAGTTCAGTACAAGACAAACTTGAGTATTTAGGAGCAAATTCCAGCAAAGGATTGGAAACAAAAATGATAGGAAAGATGATTATGGAAAGCTGGGATTGTATATCCTGAAGAGAAGGATGTTCAAGGGAGACCTTATCAATGGGTTTCAGCCTCTGATAGAAGAGGGAAGTCAGGAAGACAGCAGATTTTTTGCACTGGTATCCAGTGACAGAACAGCAAGCAGTAGCCACAAACCAAAATAATGGAAGACCCAAGGGGATTCAGTCCTGGGCAACCAGCTCTAGCTGAGCCTGCTCTGAGCATGAGGCTGGACTGCAGACCTCCAAAGTCTCTTCCAAACTCAGCTATTCTATGATTTTACAATTCGAAGATGCTAGACCTAAATCTGAAAGCAGAACCAGAACAGGCTGCCCTTTTGATGTTACACTACTGGATCTAATACAGGTTTCCAGAAACCAGAGCACCCATGAGATAGTGCTCTGCAGGAACTTGGACTGATATGAGAACTGGAAGTCAGTTGGGCCCCAAGCTGACCCTGTACTGTGCTCCTTGAAATCCACACTGAGGTGAGATTTTTCCATTGTCCAGGGTAATCCACTAAGAACTACTTAAACAGGTGAGTAAAAAGGGAAGGTGAGGACAGCAGTGGAAGATTAACAGGCAAATCAGTGCACAACTCTGGCTTCGGCCCTGCTAGGCAGGGGGGTTGGAACTACATGATCCTTGGGGTCCCTTCCAACCCGGGTGATTCTGTGATTCTGTGATTCTGTGAAATCAGTGCCCTGAAAGAATGCACAAGCATTCAAGAAATAGAAAAAGGTCCTACAAAAGACTCAGCATAAAAGACAAGGCGAGAAAGAAGACTAGAAAAATATAACATTCAATTGGAGAGAAAACACTGATTTATCAGAACTCAGAGAAAATTAATCCAAGGCAAAGTGGTAATTTTCCACAATTGGTACAGGACATCCCTATGATTTACCAGACATGAAGAAATACTGATAAAGGACTGGAAGAGGCCTGGACCAGACTCAAGTCTAACAGCATAGATCCAGGAATAAGACAGACATCTTAGCATTCACTACAAAGTAAATGTCTGAAAAGCTGAGATGAAGGGATGGAACAAGCAAGACAAAACAATAGAGAGGAGTGTTCTTGGAGCACAGAATCCGCATTCCCCACTGTAGGCAATGACAACTCATTCAAAGTTTCAACAGATAGGGAGAAGCAAGTTATCCATGTCAGCAGAGTTAAGCAGTCCCTACTGTGCGACTCCAAAGACCACATCTGTGATAAGAAGTTTTTTTTGTTTTTAAACAGATGTTTATACTGGAAAAATTGTGCATTAATCAAGTGGTAAAGATAACCTGGTAAGAGGCTGTGTTTTTTTTCTACTACCCAAAAACCTTTTAGCAAAAGAGCAAAAGAGAGAGAGACAGGTCATCAACACTGTCTGCCTGGAATGAGTGACATAAAAGGTTATTCTATTCTGTTTCTGAACATGAAGTTTGAAATTCCATCAGTCTTAATGAAAAAGGGAAAACAAAACAACTTGCCGTTTTTCAGGAATGAAGTTCAGAATTTTTCAAAAGAAAACAAGGTGACCATTCAAAATCTATGTAGTAGTTAAAAAATTGAAATAACTTACACTGGTGGTTTCTTTCAGACTTTCAATTTTCTGTAAAAGAAAAATTTCAACAATGTGGTTAAAGAAAGAACTTCCAGCATGCAGTTTGACCTAAATACTGTACAAACATTGTATTTTAAACACATGGAGGGCATGAAAAAAAAAAAAAGCAATCAACACAAAAAAAATTATTTCTACATGAAAACAAAATTTTCATTTTGTAATTGAAAAGACTGAGTTCAATCTGCTAATTAAAACCTGAAGCCATCAAGCTTAGGAATTTCTGAGCAGTGACATTACACATATCTGCCCATTGAAGTCTGTGCTTCACCTTTGCCTCCCACTAACAGCAACAAAGATGAAATGCAGTATGATGATTCACTCCAACTACACTACTCTAATGCAGTGTACTGAAAGCAGTGCATTCCAACAACCAGAATTACTTGAAATTAATCTCTGTTCAAGTGTAACAAGCAAACACAGGTAAACTCAGTTTTAAAAAGAAAAATCATGGAACAATAGCAGTGCACACCTATTCTTGCTTCTTCTAAGCAGACAGTTCATGCACCTGGAAGTCTGCCCTCTTATCTGGAAACACTGGTTCACAAATATTTCCTGTGTGGAGCTGCACACCAGGCATGCAAAATGCATCTGCATGCCTTGTTACAGATAAGCACAACCTATCTAAGAAGCACGTGCATCCTGTTGATGTCCTTGTGTCTGCTGAAGGCAAAATTATCCAATTGGACTCAGCACTGATCCTCTACAAATTCAATTACAGGACCTCTTTGTTTTGATTAATATGAAGGTCTCACGTGACTTGAATCAGTTTCTGTGTGACTCTTCAGCAATCAAAGCGTGTGAAGGAACATCTTCCCCCACACAGCACTGCAAGCTGCATTCTACATCATAAAAGAGCAACATGCCTGTTTGTTCCTGTAGATTCATAGTCTTAGTTTACATGGACAAAAACGCGGTGACGGTTTCCCAGCAAATGCCCAGGGAAAGTCTTTCAGTTATACTGTTCTGTACACTATTCATAAGGATGCTATACATTTCCTTCCATCTCTGTCTTGGCAAGAGGTGGCCAAACAGTGCCACAGGAACAACTGGGCCACAGCCATGTAGGAAACTGCTTCTCAGGGAAGCTACATTACATTTACTTCTGCTGCAAGCACAAAATATGCCAACAGTTAAGAATTCCTATATTGTTTTGCCTGTCTCTATTATACTTCCAGTCCAAACTTCATGAACATGTACTGGAGTCATTTGAAATATGATGACAGCACTTCAAAGTTTTGAGCCTTACAGCACCAAAATACACGCACCCAAACACAAAGTTTTCATCAGCTGAAAGACAAAACACTGCAATGAATCACTCAGCCTCAAGGCTTCATAGCCAACTGTAGGCAGCCATCAGCAGTTCTGATGGTTCTTCATCTACTTTTCCCAGGAAGTTTTAACAATATTTACACACCAGAAAAATCAGTATCTTATTCCCTTTGCAGATAACTGTTGAAATCTGTTAAATCTGAAAGTGATGACAGGTCATGTGATGCAGTTTGGTCACAGTGTTCTCCCAACCCATCTGTAATCTTTCAAACAACAGTCGAATTCAGACTCTGCTATTCTTGCGCGTAGGTGCAGACAAAGCGTAACACATCTGAGGTTGCACAGAAGATCTGGGATGGGATAAGACTCAGGCCACCTGGTTACCAAGGCATAGCCACAAATTATGCAATCATAACTTTTTTTTTCTTTAGTGAAATGAAGTTTCTGTGAGGAGGTCAGCCTAAGCAGAAGCATTCTGCATTAATCCATTTTTTTCTTCCACATTTGTGCCCCGTGGCTACGCTGCAAGGCAAAGCATGGGGAAATGGAATTTTGCCTTCTGTATCTCTGTCTGTGCATATACACAGGCGTTGGAACTTGATAATCTTCAAAGTCCCTTCCAACCTAAGCTGTTCTATGATGATCCCAAAAAGCCAGACAGATCCCATCCTTGTGAAGACCCTTCTAAAGAGCAAATACAGATATGAAAGACTCTGAATTTTCATTAGCTAAATTAAACAAGGAGCATGTTGAAGATGAAAACAATTAGACAATAAAGCCAAATATCATATACTACTAATTTATCACAATTTTCACTCTTCAAGATCCCTATTCTCTGAATATCAATTAGGAAGAAATTTTACTGTTTCCTTGGTTATTAAACACATTTTCAGATGAAACAGTGATATTCTGCAGAAACGTGTTGTCTTCTCTATCTGTGCTCCTTGGAAAGTGACTCTTCTTCCAAATTCTTCAATTTATATTGCAGAATGCAGCCACATGCTATAACTAATCTAATCAAATTGCAGGCTCCCACTGAAACTACTTCACCTAGTTGCTGCTTTTTGCACCTCCTTGATATCTGATTTTATTTTTTTTTTAATTTTTAAATGAAACCACTGGTGAATCAACAGAAAGCTGGTTTTATTTCATCAGTCAAGATTTTTGCCTCATTCAATGATAATGTGGCTACAGAGAGTCAGATCAGCTTGTCTGGCAAAAAGAGGTGACCAACTCATGGCTGGATTCAATGAAGTGCAATTTAAATCCCCATGTTCAGCCTCAGATTTACTTCACCAAACCCACTTGCTACAAACCAAACAGCTTCATCAGGCTACACCTCCTGCACAATATTTCTCAGTCTTCACATCAAGTCTGAACGTTCTTCCAACTTCCACAAGTTACCATGGCTGAGAAGAAAATATCCAGGAAGCACCTCAGGACACCCATCCCCTAACCTACAGCCTATAAAGACAAAGTATGTCCAGTGCTTTGTCCGATGTTCCTGCCAAAGTAATCGCTCAAGTTTTAAATGCCTGGCCACAATCAGCTGCAGGAAACAGCATTTAGCTATTTGGGAAACACGTAACGTGCAACCAATCACCAAAACTCACTTCCCCAGATGAAAAGATGATGGGCTGCGTGGCAATACCCTGCAGTTCAGACTCAGTTCAAAGCCTGAAAGCTGAACCGTATTTACATAACCAGGGAAACTGCTAAATACAGCATTAAAAAGCCTCTTAGCTGCTTCAGTCCAGGAAGAGACACGATCAAAAAAAGTATTTTGCCAGATCTCTTTCATTTTTAATAGAGAATAAATGGAACCTATAGTAACTGCAACACTTAAAGACTTGAAAACTGAGGAAGCTGACCTCTTCTAAATAAGCTTCTTCCCTTCTCTACACAGTCAATCTTTCTGCTCCATGGATACCTTGCAGAGATGAAGAGAGAAATCAGCACAACGTGCAGAAAGTCTCTAGGGATTAGAAGCACTGTCACAGCAGGGAAGGGAAAAAAAAGAGAAAAAAGTATTGCCTGATCTGCAAAGTAGCACCTGAACAGAGGTCAGCATTGAAGGAGAATTCTTCCCCAGCAGTAAGTAGGGGAGGAAAAACAGAGTGTCTTTAGATCTTGCTCTTTTAGTCAGCTGTCTACAGATTAAGCACACTTATACAATCAGCTCAGGTATATGAAGTCTGACATTCTCAGATTTCCAACCCATAGCATTACGGGTCACGGAAACAGAAACAAATGAAGACTGAATATAGGAAATATGTGGTTCTTGGTGTTCATTTTTCCCCTCAGAACAGGTTTGCTATGCCTACAAACACATTGTTCAACGCTCATCTTCGTTATAAGATTAAAAAAAACCTGCAAATTTAGGTTATAATGCTGTGAAGTTGGTAGCAGTAATCACTGGAGTAGTAATTATTTCCTACAGACCGAAATCTTTTCGATGTTATAAGTATGGCACCCAGTATTACAAAAAATTCAATTTACCATTTACTCACCACATAAGTTACATTGTTTATGTTACTCCAATTGCTTGTAGTGATTGAGACAACTTGAAGAACAGGAAAATAAAATATTTAAATACCTATCATCTACTGATGCACAAAACTATCAGATCAAGCAAAGTAAGCAATATTTAAGACAAAAAGTACTTGCTTTTCTCTGTTCATCATCTTTGCAGTTCTGGAGTTTTTCATCAAAGAGCTAAAAGCAAGAGAAATATTAAAAGGGTTTTGGTTTGGTTTTTTTTTTTTTTGCTATATAACAGCCAAAATGACTGAAAATTCTGAATTAAGCACATTTAATAAGCACTTGAGTTTTTATACGAGTTATATAACAGAAGTTAACAATTAATACCTCAAAGCATCGTTCTCATTTCTGCAAAGATCTTTGCAGCATACAGAGTGCTTACCAAAAAAGCCTAAATCCTTATCGAGACTTCCAGGTACCTTCTTAATTCAGGTAGTGATTCAAATCATTTAAGACTTGCAAGCAGTTCTTTTACAAAGACAGAATGATTTCACAGCTTTATCACTGCATTTATTTATTTTATTAAGAGTGGAATACAAGATGCAGGCAAATAAAACAAAGCAAATTCTTACTGAAAGGCTTGAATATGTATTTAAGACAGGTTGAGCTGTGAAACATTTTAAAGTTGCTTTTGACAGCACGTTGAGGTGCACATACAAATAACCATTAAGCTGCTGAAGGAAAAAAAGAAGTGATTAAGGGTAATGCTCAAAAGTTCATCATATCCATCCTTGCTCAGGCAAAAGCATTTTTTGACCAGGTGAACTAGAGCTCTCCTCTCAGTTGCCTATGCAGTAGTTACTTACGTGATCCCCTTTCCCTTGAGCGCTCATTTCTGCTTCTAAAGCAGACTTTAGTTGTGATCTCTGGACATCCTTAAATTTGCTTTTATTTCCTAATTAATTTCTATACTTCCTCCTCTCTGCTGGAGTGAAAAAGTGATTAAAAGGAGTTATGTTTAAATACCTTCTTTCAGTGAGGCACGCATCTCCCATATTCTCCTGCAAGATGGCCTTGGAACACAAATTAAAGCTAACTCCTGAATGAAACCTCTGCAGATTAGCTTCAGATTTTGCTTGCATCTCTTTTCCCATTTCCATTCCTGTCGCTGCACTCCCCCATATCCGCCCTGCCACTGAATTTTTGCTGAATACTCCATGTACAGTACTTGTCCATTATACCAGGGGAAAAAAGTCCAAACCAGCAGAACTGAAGCAATCTTAAGAGCAATTTTAACCTGCTGAGTCATGGAAAAAAGAGTCCTAACCAACAGCAAATACTTTGTTTTTCAAAACAAGGTGAGTGCTGAGAGATGTGACTGTATCGCTCCTCACCTTCCCCCCCAACTCCTGAAATACATAAACGAAGCGGAAAAGACCTGTACTGGCACACAACTTTTGACACAATGTTTTCACTCAAGGACAAAACAGAAAACAGATTATCACTACTGCAACAAAGTCTGAAACTCAGTTGCAACTGTAGTTGCATTGTTGTGTGATAGATAGATACAACTCTAAAATGCCACAAGTAAGAGATGATTTGTTTTAAAATTAAATTTAACTAATCTCTGACATTTCCAAGAAGTTAAGCATACAAAAAGATGTTTCAGCCATTGCAAATCTTCTATATAAGTTGAAGTTACTCTGATTTTCTAGCTTTATCAACCTCAAGATCTACTCTAGGAGAAATAGAGAATGTCGCTTTCAGTTTCTACAGCTTTTAGCCTATTACAATTTTTAATTTTCTTAGTCTTGGAAAAAAAAATTGTTATATTCTGTGAGTGCAAGAAATACAATTCTAATATCAACAGGTTTCACATATAGGAATTTCTCCAGCACACACATTTCAGCTCAGCCAGATGAACTCTTTGCTTCCCACAATTATTAGAACACGCACAAAGCATAAAACATTTCTTTTTCCCTCTGCTGAGCTTCCTTTCAGACAGACCTTGAAATCCCCACAGTGCAGTAAGTACACCAGTTTGTTAACTTACCTTCAGCTGGTCTATCAAGATCTGTAAGTAAGCGTCAGCCTCAGTAAGTTTCTTATCAAAATCATGAACACTGGGAACAAACCCTGAATCCACACCCTAGACAGAAGGAAAAAAAGAAAAAAACAATTTAACATGTAATTAGATGGCTTTTATGGGAAAAAGAAATTAACAGCAATATGGCTTTGACTACTAACTGGCTGCTAAATGTTGCCTTGCACGCACTGCATAAACACAGGCACACAGCTGAACCATTCATCTTCTATTTGCAGCTAAATCAGTAACAGCAAATCGCTGCACTTTTTCAGTGTGGGTGTAACTGTAACATGGCACAGCATTTCAATACTTTTAATTGAAAAAACAAAACAAAACAAAAAACCTTAAACAACACTAATTAAAGCTCCTTCAGAAAATACAAAGAACTCAGTTTTTTTCCCCTGCAGAATGCCTTGCGAGTCCATGTTCTCACATTTCAGTTAAGGAGGACAAAACCAGACTGCAGTGCATGACTGCACTTTTCACACCTGAAACCACTTTTGCCAATTACAATGCAGCTGAACTCAGTGCTTCCCAGTAAAGGACTGAACAAATGTGTGCTAAAGCAATTCTTACACACCTGAGGCTCACCTTCACACTGCAAAAATTTGCACTTCTTCCTTCAGTCTCCCTAGTTCTTCACAGCTCCAGTAATTCGCGTCCTTTTCCTATATTTGATGTTGCATTTCATTGCATAAATACCAACATGGACTAAATATTGCAATGAAAATGATTGCTTGCAGATTTATCTTCATAACGTAAAATTCAAAGCATGTATTTTTCAATTCAATTTTTCAATTCAAAACAAAAACTCCCAGTGTAACAAGCTCACAAAACCCACTTATGGGAAAGTCTGCCTAACAAAGAATTTTTGACACTCCCTCTAAATAGAGAAGTTAAAATATATGGAAACTAAGGCTAAAACTAGATGAAACTGCTATTCCATTTCCTTGGAGAAGAAGTGAGGAAGCAACCAGAACCATCATTTCAGCAGTCTACCATGCTCAGCTAAAAAATTATGGGAATAAGGTTTCATATATTAAAACTGCATTAACTGTAAAGAAAAATTTCTGCTGAAGATATGCAGCAATACAGTTTACAGTGCAAATTATCTGTATGCTGCATTAAAATGAAGGTTTTTATTTTAGTTATCAGTTTAAGATTATTAACGTGAAACAATCTAGTATTTAAAGCAACCTTAAAGGTAAAATGTCATTCCTAAATTTCTTCCTCCTAACACTAAAGGAAAATCCAACTAAAACATGAAGTGCCTCAGCTGAACAGACATCAACACCAAATATCAAGTGAAAACTGCAACCTACTATTAGAAAGTTAAAACTTCAGTCAACACAAAGAAAATCATAAAAGCCAAGTGTAGTGACTGCCATGCTGACCCTGCACTGAAGTGAAATGTAAAAGTAATTGAAAAAAACAACAACCCCTGGGGTGGTGAAATGCAACTTCACGTACAAGCTTGCTCTCGATCTGTGTAAAGCTTGTTTAGATGAAATCTGATAACCTACTGAGCAAATTTAAATTTACTAGCCTATGTTATAGGAGATTAGGTTCATAGTTCTAAGTCCTCACATGGTTTCAAATCAGAAACCCGGAGACAAGTTACAAAACATCAAGATTAACAACAGCATGGAAAAATGCACTGCATAAACAGCAAAAAAAATTAATCAGTACTTCTAACTCACCAGTAATTTGGAGACAGTGGGCTTACAAAGAGCAGACATAAATGACATCCTTTTTTCTTTGCTATGTGGTCACCAGACACAGGAGAGGAAAAAGGGGAAGCCATCTCCCCTCTCTTCCTTCCCCTGCCATGTAGGAAATCAGGCTTCAAAAGAAATGGGTGAGCACACTCACCTGAATGGCATTTAACTGCTCATTGAATTGGAAACTGCATATCTGAACTGGCAATCACTTTTTTTTTTTTGTAATGAGAAACTTGTATGATTCATAAACTGACAAAAGAGCTGCTTGCAGTGACAGCAGAACCCCCACTTTCTTGAGGGCAGAGTTCAGAACTCCGCTGGGTTTGACCCTGGCCAAGTTTATCTAGCCTAGGAGCCGGTCCTGTAGAAGGGGCTCAGACCAGGCTCTCTTCCAACTGACGTTACGCTGTGAATAAGTATCTTCACATCACAGACAAGAACAGGAACTCAGGCTGTTCAGCTCTTCAAAAATATAGATTCCTAACATCAGGACCAATCCAAAGTAATATGGGCTTTTATTTCCACTGAATAACTAGATTTAGCCATAAGTTTACTTCATTTCCCTCAATTAAGACTACTCTATATTAACATCATAATTGAGGAACTGACAGTCATGTTACCAGATCAAATGGCTGCAGAAGCAAGTAGTTAATAAAACTTCTAGTCTGCCTGCCTGCCACCTCCCATAACAATACACTTGGTATTTCACTGATCCCACAGGAAATCCCACATTTAATAAACAGGCTGTAGAAAAAAAATAAAATAGCAGTTTTTCCTCTTATTTTCCCATCTCTTCTCCATTTCTGAGATTTCCTCTTCTAGACGTACCAGAACTTTAAAGACTAGGCTGTACAGGGCACGTGCCAATGCTCACATCTGTGGCAGCTCAGCAGCACCAACCCAAGGAGAGCTCTCAGATGTGAGCTGCAAGATGCCCGGACAGAGGGTGAGCAGACAGGATAGCCATCCTAGGAAAGAGTCTGCACACCAATCAGAGATTGAGTAAGGAAATCCCGTGCTAGGAGTCCTGAAGAATGCAGTCCTTTCAAAGGTATCCATCCTTTTTGGGGGGGGGTAAGTGAGAGGGCAAGAGCAAAATCTAAAACAATTAAAATATACACAGCATAAGCCTCATTTTCCTTACAACACTGCTAGCACCACAGGATTTCATATGTTGTTCCCCCGTCCTTCAAATCAGAAGTTATGCACACCACTCGTGTATTTCTATTCAAAACTCATCCATGCCAAGAAGAATTCCATGCCTAATTTCAACCAGTTCTTTCAAATAGGATGGAATGACAAAATTTCACAACTCTCAGAAGAAGCCTAACAGAAAAAATCTAATGTATTTCTCAATTAGGAGCCTCTGTGAAAAATGAGCTGCATGAAAGCAGAGAAGCAAGGGAAAAGATAGAGCAAACAGTGAAGACTTGATGAGGGTTGTTCTTGTACAATAGCTTTCTGGGGGAGGAAAAGAGAAAGCTGTCCAGAGCAGGATGCATCTCTTCTTTTTAAAGACACTTTTGCTACATCCTTCATCTAATTAGGCTTCCAAGTCCAGCAAACAGTTTTGTGAGTCAGTTTAGAGGACAAAGGGTTCTGAGTTCACTTCAGTACCTCATCAGGAACATACGCTCTGCCTACAGTGTTTGACTTTGTGAAGGACACTGCCTGCAACAACTACTGATAGAAAACTGAAAAAAGGACACAATAAGTGAGCCACTAAGTAATAGAATTGTCTGGTCACAGAATCACCCGGGTTGGAAGGGACCCCAAGGATCATGTAGTTCCAACCCCCCTGCCTGGCAGGGCCACCAAACATACACATTCAGATCAGGTTGCCCAGGACCCCGTCCAACCTGGCCTTGAACACGTCCAAGGACGGGGCATCCACAACCTCCCTGGGCAGCCCGTTCCAGGGCCTAACCACTCTCCTTGTAAAGAACTTCCCCTAACATCCAACCTAAATCTTCCCTCCTTCAACTTGGATCCATTGGTCTTATATTTGCAGTTGTGGCATCCACTTTTTTTCCCTCTGCTAGATTTTCAAGCTCTATTAAAAGCTCAGAATACACCTGTCTCAATAAGAAAGTTTGATTCTATCTACTATTCTTGTTTGCAGCCTTAAGAAGTTCATCAATAAACATCTTGGATAACAGGAGGCTAAGGGAACTGCTACTAGCAACACATTTTCCCAAACACTTTACCAGCAACCAGAAACAACTCGGTTCTCCTGTTGTTTATTCCCACCTTTACTCTACTCTTTCTTTTGAGTCAGCACAAACATTTGCCTTCCCACATAGTCAACACGATATGCAAACAGATCTGAGTTGAAACTAAGCTAGAAAACAGAGGGTTGAAGGAAAGTCATTTGAATTTCGGTCAGTTTTGACTGCAGCTCCCAGTGCAGCTATTCTCACCATGCTATCTCTTCCCTTCTGCTTGAGCAAGCAAGGCAGGACTCCTTCCAGCAGCAGCACCAGCAAACACTGGTGAAGCCATGGCATAGCTCCTAATATTGAAGCTGCTATTATCACCCTTCTCATCAACCACCACAGATCCACTTCTTAAAACATATTTTTCTTACCCTGTTTGCTACTTATGAGGTAAATATCTTGATGTAATTATGGAGGTAACAAGCAATCAAAAGAACTTTTAGAATTCCATTCTCTGTAGCAACTCTTTACCCAGTCACTACAGGTCCTTTGTCACTCCAGAGTTCATTGGCAAATCAGGTAGAGGCTGGAACAGTCTGGGGCTTTACCTCAAGGATTTTCCTAAGTTTGGATATGAAGCCGTTCATAGCTTGCAAGTCTTGTGGTACTCTCTAGTGTGGATTATTTCTGTTGTTATCTGGCTTTTGCATGAACAGTTACCAGGTGCTTTAGCAGCACTAGAATGGCAAAGGGGAAAAGTACATCTCAAGGTGTGGGTTTGAAGGCAAAAGTGAGCAGGAAGGTTTGAGCTAATGGGAGAAGAAAAATATAAAGGCTCATCCCTCCAGCTCACGGTGGGCATTATGGACAGGATCCTAACAATACCAAAGCACTACCAGAGTAAATGCAGACACGAACAGCCTTTTATGATGCCTACATTTATTCACTTTTTTTCCTAAATTCCCTTCCTGGACTTTTTTAAGCACAGCTCCTGGTGGTTTTTTTGTTGCTTTTGTTTCTTCACAGTAGATGGATATTTTAACAGTGTCCCTGCACTTTTCAAATCAAAAAAGAATGAACCATGTTATCATGGTACTGAGAGACATGAGCTGTCTTCAAGTAGTTTTAATATGGAGAACTCCAGAACCAAGAAGCACCTGCAGCACTACTGTGCCACTTGGAAGACTGAAGAGCAGGACTTTTGTACTGAAAAAAAAGACCTGAAGCACCTCCTTCTTGAATGGAACCAGTGGTTGTCACCAATTCTGGTGAACACAAAATCTGAAACAAGTTATTAACCCCCTATCCCTGTCCAGACAAAGGAAACCAAGCCACAACCTGACTTGGCTTCAGACACATTCTTCTCCTGATCACTTGTGGGTGTGAAGCAACTGATGTGCTGCCACTGCACAGCCACTCATGGGGTAACGGTCAGTGCAGGATCTGCAAGAGGTGTGGAGAAAAGCATGGGGAGATTCCAACACTATCACACCATCTTTTCAATAGACAAAGGCTGTACCCCAAGAACTAAGAGTAACTTACTTTTAATATAAGAACATACAAAGAAAGCAATGAAAACAACAGACTTCAGCTTCAAAATTGAGACAAAAATAGATGGCAAGCGTACATGAAATGTCTCCTTCCCATTTTTGTTTCACTTGGTACCATATTATTACCCTCTGGATAGCAAACGTCACTGTGTTCATTTCTACGTATTTATGACTCAGTTCTTCCCAGTTCCTTGACTATTGCTCATTCTCATAAGTTTTTTCAAGTGTTTCGAAACCATTCTAAAGACTGAAGAACAGCACAGGACACTGAGGTCAAATGAAGCCTGCAAGCTTACACCAGAGCAGGGATCACCCAGGCACCACTGCAGCTCTCCGCCTCACCCCAGTTCCCTGCACTTCGCCGATCTGCTTTGCACGCTCACAGACTACCTCCTTTCAGCAAACTTTCCCATGCCTAGCAGGTACCTGCTTTGTGCTAAAAATGAACTTAACCAGAGTTAAAGACTCGTTTTCTGTACGCTCCAGACCAAGCAGAGTGTTCTTCACAAAATACTGGAAGCTGTATGAAAATTTGATGAAGGAATCGAGAGAGGTATGTAACTGGGGGCAAAAACAGACGGACTTTTTGTAACTATTTACACAGTGGAGCAATACACTTTTCTGCCTGTGCCACCTAAGAAAACAGCTTTACAGAAAATCCTCTCTGTAACGGCACTCCAAGCCCCGTAACTGCGGAGCCAACAACCCCTCCTCGAACAATGAATTTGTCTTTATCATCCAAGTAAGAGAAAGTGAAAGAATCGGGGAAGCCCACCGGCGTTCGGGTGGAGAACCCGGACACGGCCGGAGAACACCGGCGCTGCCCTCGGGGCGCAGTCGGCTTCCAGTCAGGAAGGACTCGGCCCCGGCGGCCCCCGGCATCCTCTCCGCACGGCCCCGCTCCCCGCCCGTACTCACACCGGCCATCCCTCGGCGCGCAGCGGTCACACGAGCGGCGCGGAGCGACGGGGCTGGCGCGGCGCCCGGCCCGACAGCGCCGCCTCCGGAGGGGCGGGAAAACAACTCCGCGTGCCGCGGCCTCGGCCCCGCCGTCCGCGTGACGGGAACAGCGGCCGCGGGTTGGCTGGTTGGCTGCCCGCCGGGGCCGCCCCGCCCCGCGGGGAATGGCGGTTGTCGCGGCGCGGGCGGGGCTGCAGCGGGGACTCGTCCCGTGTCAGCTTCTATAGCCGGCATATTGGAAAAGGTTCTTGAAAACGAGCGGCGAACGCAGTACTGTGGCCCGTGAGGTCCTACTCTCAGTATTGAATTTATTTCAGAGGCTGAAGATGTTTCTTACTAGTCACAGATTTTATTTACTCCCTCAAATATTACTAGGTAAAGTAATAATTTAGTTGTGGTCTTTTAAGGAACACGAAAAGGTTCTTTAGGCAAAAAAAAAAAATCCAAAACGTTGCCAACCACTTTTTAGCAGGAAATTAAAGTAAGCTGACTGTGAAAACACAAGTGGGATCAATTCAGGCGCGCTCTAATTCTTCAATTTGAGTAAATGTCACATAAATCAGTCTTTATAAGCTCCTTCCCTTTCATGTGATATCAAGGATTTTATTATGTTTATACAATGACAGCCTTTAATACAATTCTCTCGCTGTACTCAAAACATTCTAAACCTTTATTCAGTACAAATAGCAAATACCTCCTTTCTATTTCTACACTGGTATCAGACAAACCAGGTACGAGAAAATCCCTCCCTGAAGTCTGGGTTTCTGAGGGATTGCTGAGTCTTATCGATGTGCTCGGGTGTAGGACAGTGCTGAGAAACCCTCTGCCCACCATTCATTCTCAAAACCAGAGACTCACCAACATGCAGCTAGTACACTGGATTCAAACAGAAGTGCCATTCTTGCTGTTCATACAGAGGTTCAATGTTAGTGCTCTAATTTCAAAATGAGATGGCACACAAACATACATCAGTCTTGCAGACGTCTCATTCTGCTTGACACAGAAAGGACCAACTCTCAGTTTAAAAAAAAAAAAGAACTAAGTGTGCGACTGTCAGTCTGGAACCAATTAAAATACCAACTAATGAAGAGAAGTTTCATGCTGACTTTTCACAATGGTAAGACAAAAAAACAGTAACAGGAAGATTAGAAGCTAATCTCTGGTACTCATACTGATATCTTACTGTGCCTGATTGCACAGACCATAGAACAAGCAGATGTGCAAGATCTGGTTGATATTAGCACTCATGTCACTGCACTTTGCTGCTCTGAGAAGTAAAAAAAGTAAGAGCGAAAGTGAAACTTGCCTGCAGCTGGAGGGTATGGCGGAGAATGGTGTCCTCTAAAGCATGGATCCACTTCTCCCTCTCATCAGCATCTCGAGCTGAAAAAATGAGTCAAAAGATATCGTCAAGTTACATGGCGTCTTATGTACTAAAAGCCATAAGCAAACAGATCTGATGTTCTCACTAAATATGGAAGCAAAACTATAATATTTATCTTAAGTTATCAAGGACATAATTCCACAGTTTTCTTAATATCCTGTTTATTTTTCCATGGTTACAGCTCCATAACATTACTGTGCTCATCTGCGTTACTGGAGAGATGTTTTAAGTAATCATGCAGGCAAAAAAAAAAATCTATGCTTTGTAGAAAATTTTTTTCTCCATACTATTAATATTCTCAGTTCCTGCTCAAGTTAAAAATTTATTATTCCTTTTCTTATGAATTTAAGTTTGTTTACAACTGATTATCTTAATTCAAGCCACTTTTTCTAATATTCCTTTAATAGCAGTAACAATTGAGGCTGATTTATATGCAACAACGTTCAGGTATGTAGATGTTTGACAGCATCACAGTGCACTTCAGTGTGGCTTTGCATGCACAAGACTCTTCTAAGCATAACTTCTGTCAGGGCTGCAGTTCTCTTTACAGATATTTGGTTTGGGTTTCTCAATCAAAAAATACCCATCAGAAAGAATAAAGAATGACTTAACACCGTGGGAGCAGGGGGGACAAAATGGCCGTGTTACTGCATCACTGACACCACGAGTGTGTTTCTTCAGTTTCATCATTACTTACAATGGAGAAATGACTTGTTATATAAACAAGCCTATTTTAATCTGAGCCCATTTTAAAGACGTGTGTGCTTTTCTGCTCAGCAGATACATACATATATAGAAAGAAAGAGTAACTTAAATATAATAATATTCCATGAGTGACCCTGCTTTATTTCTATTTCAGAGATTATTTGTCCCTTGTCCATCTTTAGGGATATACACGGGAAGAAAGTCTGCACAGACACTTCCTCAATTAATTATATCATTTACTTTTTTTTAGTTACAAGCAACCTGTACTGAGTTATCCATTACAATTCTGTGTCAGCATGCACTTAATAACTTTGAGCCTTGAAGGACAAATGATCTGGAGTGTATCTGTACAGACATGTATAAATCCAGATGTGACATCTTCACTTTGCTGGTCTCAAAGAACTCCCTGCTGTGCTGGAAGAGTGTTTAAAAAGTTGAGGAGCAAAGTAAGCAGACATGAGGTGCATTAAAAAAAGAATCCTAAGGCTTTATGTAGACAGGAGATACAGTGGCCCCTGTACAGATTTAGAATAGTTACTGGCAATTGTTTCTCATTCCTCATTCAAATGGAGGTGCTTACAAGAAACAGGAAGTCTGCTAAAAGCAAGGGAAGCTGAAGTGAGCTAGCACCTATTATACAGCCGAGAACTAAGATTCCTGACTTATTTGTTATGAAGGTTAGAAAAAATACCCCTAAACCATTATACTGAAATATTCTCTCCAGCCTCAGAATGCTATTTTCAGTCTCCCCGTTCTCATCCTTCTGCTTCCATTGCTTTTGTTCTTCAGAATTCTGCAGCCCAAACCCACCCGTGCTCAATACCACCGTAGGTCTTCCAAATATCTAAAATAAAAATTCCTTTGAAAAAAATATTTATTACTTTCTCTCAAATCCATTCGCTTAAAGCATATTTCATTGACCAGTAGAAGGGGTGAGGGAAGGAAAATCCGAAATCCACAGAAGAATCATCTCCTGCCTTTGGCAGAGGGTAGCTGCAGATTTCTTTTTACCTAAGCACACGTGCACACAAACACCCTGTTCCTTCCCTAGCACAGCTTACACTTCAGCCCTCATTTCAGGACCAGGTACATTTTCCTCCAATGTTAACTGCAATTGTTATTGGCTTCTTTGGCTCTCCTTAGCAAGAGCAGACCCTTTAGCCTGCCTTTTGCCAAATTTTCAAATGCACGTTCTCTGTGGCAGTGCAAGGATTCTCAGGCTTGCTTTCTTCACTGTTGTTTGTGTTTTTCACATAACTGTCTCCTGGTCCTAAAGAACACCTTATTAGACAACCGTGGCACAAGTCATTGGACCAGACTGGTACGTAATTCACAAATTAGTGATACAACAATCCTGTGTTCATACTTTTTTGCAAAGACTATTTTAACTGAAAAAAGGAACAATTAAGCTGTGGACCAGTGAATTAATCTCTGTGTTGCAGCAGACTTCCTATGACCTTCCAGGCTGCCAGCAAAGGAGGTCACTGTATTAGTTAAACACTAATCTCAATACACAGTGGTCCGTTAATCAAGGTTATCACATTTAGACTTGCCTATCAAGTGCTGTACTCACAGAACAGAGAAGGCTTACAGCAACGAGGAAGACCTAAAAACCAACTATTCAGTCCAGCTCAAAAACTGAACTCTTTCCCATGCTTATACACAAACAGAACTTTCAGAGGTTCTATTCCTTGAATAGCCCATCTTACAGCTGTTTTTGCCACGGCTCAGCTGAAGGAAAAAAAAAAAAAGCAGCTATATTTTTTTCCTCATGTACGAGAAATGACAACATTATGGCATAGCATGATCAATCTGTAGGTAAAGAGCACAAATCTCATCAGCCTTGCTACTAAGACAACGTCTCAGTCATATAAATCCAGAAATATTGCCAGCTGACTGCACATAAACACACAGTACTGTAACCCTGTCCGCATTTTCTGATCAGGACCTTACTTTCAGACCATTTCTCACCATTAAGGGATCCTTCCAGCTCTCCTCTATATTCATTAAAAAAAAAATTAATCATGGAGAAGCAGTAGGTTACAGATTTTAGTAAAGCAAGCTGCAAGAGAAGTTACATTAAATCTCATCAAAATGGCTGCTGTGAGATTAGGTGCAAGTAAAAGCTCTCTAATGGTAAAAGCAATTTAGAACTGAACAGCTGCCAAAAGATCACTGATGAAAAAAAAAAAGAAAAAAAATCAATGGGAACATTCAAAAAAGAGATTAGCTAACATACTCAGAAACAATTTATGGGAAAAATCTGCACACAATGGTCAGAGATCGTTATCCATCTATCTGTAGGAAAAGCTGGCTACTCATTCCATTTTGCTTTGGAAAAAAATAAAAATAAAAATACTCCCAATATTTTTTCAGCTAAAAAGATTGTGATGCACACTGTGTAGCACTTGCTCTGCACCAGTAAATGCTGGAGGATTTCTTCAGCTGCCAGGAGACTCCCCCTGCTCCTTAGTCTCCATCCCTTAGTGTTGCTGTCACAAGCACCCTGAAGTCAGCCTGACCTTTGTCATGCTTTGACCAGGCTCCATTTTAAAGTTAGTACCACTTCCCTCTGCTCCAGTTCTTTTGGGAAATTTTACTCCAGAATTTCTTTCTGCCAACATATTTGGGATAAGGCAATTAGTATCAGGACCAGGGAATGTCACCAGTGTCTATGCATCTCTAAACGTGAAAGAACAATGTTTGGTCCCTCTTCACAACAGCTCTGACAAAGAGATGAAGGGGAGGGAACAAGAGAGAGACATGAGTTACTTTCCCTAAGCTGATTCTAGCTAGACTGACAGTTACAAAGTCAAACAAGGAACAATATATCTAAATGGGAACTCTTTGGCATTTAAAAGCCATAGAGGTGTTCAGCTGCTGAAACGTGACTGAAATGCTATTACACTGATTGGAAGCAGCAATGAAACAGAGGAGCCCACATCACTGTATGAATATGCACTGTGGCCTTAGCCCAATGGGTAAATGCAGTAGTTACCCTGTCAGCCAAATGTAAATGGTATTGGGCATCAGCTACCCACCAAAATATGTGCACTATCTGCAGTAGAGAGAACAAAACCAGACGCCCCATTCTCCATTTTAAATGCAAGCATCATTACCTCAGTTTTTACTGTAATCTGCCAGTGAACATCTGCTAATGGAAGCAGCTAAATCCACACAGCTATTCATTCACTGCTGTGTGCAAGAGGCAGGAATCACTGAATGCTGAAACACTGCAAATTTACTATGATTGTGCCAGTTAAACTCCTGTTACATTTTTCTATTAGAACTAGAACTTAGAAGAGAAATTACAATTTGTTCCCTTATGCTTAACCTTTTAGTCCTTTGAGTCTGCAGCACATCCTTGGAAAGTTACCTGCATAATTCATTGCAACATCTCAGGCATGTCACAGACAGCCACTGGGTCCTTAAAGCAACCACAGCCCTATTTGTGACCTGCAGGAGAAGCATGCTTAACCAGTATGCAAGCTCACTGCAGTGAGATTTAGGATGATAATAAGATTTGTACAAACTGTATTTCTTGTGATTCCACTTAAAAGCACTAAAGATGAAAATTATGGCTTCTGCTGAGGGCTTTCTATCGTTCAGAAAAAGGATGCTTCACAAAGCCCAAAATAGGCTCTAATATCTCTGAATCTCCCAAACTGCCAGGCAGGATATGACAGGGGTTTAAAAAAGAAATCTATACTATGAGGAAAAGGTGGCACATGAAACGCTTTCAGCCTTTATAATTTCCCAAACACAGAATAAATGTTGCAATTTAGAGTACCTATATTTGCCTTGTTGTGTAGAGGTTGTATGTGTTTAACCAAATGTTAAAGTACAACGTAACGCATTACTTTTTTCTGGCCTAAGCTTGATAGCATCTAAAGATTAGATATAAGCAAGTTTGACAACTCTCCACAATATGTGCTTCCCAGCAGCATTTCTAGGTCATGCACAGCAGTACTTGGAACACTGAAAATACAAAACACCAAGCTGGTGCTCCTTGTTTTCCTGGGCATGTCTGCATGGGCATCAGAATAAAAAAAAAAAGCCTCAAGATGTAGTTATAAAAACACAAGGTTATTTATAAATACACCATACTGTCTCCAAGAGAAATGCATACTTTATTTTCATTCACTGTGACCTACTTCTAGGCAGAATTCAGTGAAAAAGAAAAAAAAAAAAAAGTCTATTACACCCAGAGTCAATAGAGTCAATTATGCAGTCTTTAATTCAGACAAAACTTCCACTGATTTTGACACAAAAATCCCGTATTTTCTCACCCAAGGTCAGAAGTAATGCAGTAGCCTTACACAAAAATGCCCAGATGACAAACATGAGGTTCTTCCTATACTGAGATCAATAGGATTTTTACCACCAATCTCAATAGAGATTTTATCAATAGTGCCCAATAACGCGGAAAAGTCACACTTCATAGCCAATGTCAAAGGGCTGTTCTGTGGTTAACTACGCAGCTTTTTAAAGTCACTGAGGGCCTTTTAAACCATGGAAAGACACAAGATGTAGCAGGGTTACTTACAAACATACCAAAATACTGTCGTTTCACTGCTTATGTGCATCCTTCTAACACACACACAGTTCCCACACCTATCAGGAGGTTGAACACAATCTCAGTGCCTTATTCCCTCTGCATGGTTTTGGAGCTGTCACAATCATTCTTTCCCCTTCTCCTAATTCTCCTGATGCCATCCTCCATCCATTCATAGAAACCAACCCTCCTTTTGTTCTCCCTCCACCCACTGTAGACTCCAATGCAGTTACTATAAACAAAGTCTAATCTTGTCCAAAGAAAAAGCACCAAATGGTCTCCTGTGTGCAACGTATTAAGCAGCTTTATCTGTGATCCTAAGAAATCAGTTGAAGTGCTGCTTCACCGTTACCTCATTACAACTTCCTCATTGCTTCACTGTCATTTGGAATCAAATTTACAGGTTTTCTTTTTGAGGGAGCTCTATCATCAGTGCATAAACGCAGCCTCGGGCAGAAACTTCTGTGACAAAGACAGTCTATGATCAGGAAGCTATTGGTTCTCTCTCTGGGAATTCATAGACAATCTGTAATGTACTAATCAAGCATTTTGCAGTGTGAGACAATCTGCAGGCACCTATGTTTTCACCATGAAGTGCCAATTCCAAGTGGCAAACCTGGAATTTCTTGTTAAAATAGAAGAAAATGTTGAATTTCTCAGTACCTCTGTGCCCTTACGAAACCTTTCCTGACTATCTCTCCCCCATTCCTCACACAAAGCTCCTTTTCAAAACAGCTGCTACCTTGAATTCAGATAATAGATTCCAACTGGTTCCAAAAGTAAAAACCAACAAATACATAAAAACAATAAATAAAACAATGTGTTACACATACAGATACTGATTCAAAGTATTATCTCCTTTGTTACTGCTAATTTTCACATAAATTTCAAAATTTTCCACCATGAGTGCAGGCAGCTCCATCAAGGATGGCAAACTTACAGTATGATAAGAAAATGATTTCAACAGTAGACAACTGTGATACAGGATGCTGAGGGTGCAAAAAGGAATGGCACAGAACAGTAAAAGCAGAGCCAGGCACCACTCCCTGCACTTTGGTCACAGGTTCTGACTTCCCAAAGTGTTACTAAAGGATTTAGTAAGAAAAAAACAAAACCAAACAACAGAGCGAGTAGAGAGGATGTCAGAAAAATCATACAGCAAAAGCTAAACCTACTTCTGGTTCTCAGGGGAATTTTTGCAGTTCTGCCAACAGAGGAGGACTATTTCAGCCTCAGAATGCTGTGTAGCACAGACCTTGTCAGGTTCAGAAAGCAGAGCTATTCTATCATGAGAACAAAGGAGGACAGATAGCACAGCTCTGCTGTAAATGTATGAAGAGACAAGTCTGGAACTTTTGCCCTTACACAGCTGCACTTCCTCTTAATTATAATAGCACTGTTAAGCAAAGAACAGAGAGGGATTTGCTGTTTCAGCATCACCAGAACCCCCAAAAAGCCCTGAAAAAATGGTAGGTCAGGATAAATGATGCAGTCATAACAGACACAAAAATCACTGAGGAAACCAGCACACAAGAAGATTTTACTCCAAAATCCCTTGGCAGGCATTTTTCCGTATCAGATAAAATTTAAAAAGCTGTCAAGATCTTTCAGGGGTAAGGCTGCAATTCATGAAGTGTCATTTAAATGGGGTAATTTGATGGCCTGAACTGCCTTCTTACACCACAGGGGCAAGTTTCTGTGGTGGACAATGGTAAATTTTACAAGAAGCTATAAATACTGAGCATTTCCCCAAGCAGTACTGAAACACAGATCTAAAGCCACTACACTTTGGCAGCTTAACACAAATACAATCCCAAATTCTGACACTGCTCAGCAGCTAAGGCCTTTGTGGGCCCCGGGATATCCTTGGTAAATGCTGTATCACACATTAACAAAAGTTCCCTGCATTTACAGCCCTACCTTTTGCTGTGTACATCCCCCCCCTTTTCTCAGCTGGGATGCTATGCATTATGCATCACAAAATAAACTAGAAATTGGGTCAGGATGGGGAAGAAGGAAAAAAAAAATAAATCTACCTTTATCAGCTGACAGGACTCACATAATGGGTAATCAGGTGCACAGCAAAATTCCTGCTTCCTCTCTCAGATTACTTTTGTGGCAGGAATAGGAAAGAAGAAACAAAAGCTAAAGCAGAATCATCTCAGATCAATGCACTGGACCGCTCCCATCTTTCAATTCTTTATTAGACAGACAAAGCAGTGCAGATATGACTTGTTTGCCTTCCAAGGAAGTGTGCTGAGTTTTTAGGAGCTTAGTTTAGAAATCTGAATTCTTGTTTCTGAATATAATGTATGCTTAGTGAAGTAATTCAATACAAATAAAAGCTGTGATTGGTTCAGGTTAGATAGCAATTTGAACATCAAGAAGGCAAGAACACACTTGGCAAACTATCTTGAACTCTTGGATTCAAGTCATGAACATCCCTGTGAGCAGAAAGAGCAGCAGTGATAAGAGGGACAGAAGAGCTTACTTTCCAGATTGGAAGTGCTTATAACTTGGTGATTATACCAAGATATTTAGTGGGAAAAAAAACTCACAGCGTCTGAAGGTTGCGCAGCATTTAGAACAGGGATATGTATTGCAGCATGAAAAAATATAGTGTCAAGAAAGAGCTTCCTGACAGGAAGGTGCATTAAAGTAACAGTGTTATCCCAAATGTCTTCAGCTACTTGAACAGACTTATGCATGTGAACTGAACAAACCCATGAGGCAATGAATGCCTTGAGATCCACCTCATTTGGAAGCCTTAAAATAAAGCCACAGAACTGTGTAATATATTATGTTCAAACAAGGACCAATCAGGAGATGAAATACATTACTCTGAAATACATTTTAAAATTTCTGTAGATGTTCTGCCCCTCCTTTACAACCTCATAGAGTAAACAGGTAAAGATACTGCAGTGTGGAACAACAAATATAGGGAAATAATTTGCATGGCAGAGCCAAAATTGCGCTGGCAGTAAAAATCAAAATATGCTGTTTGTTTTATTGCCCTTATGTATTCAATTCCATTCCTTCCTTTATAATCAGGTAGTCAGTGTATGGATGCTATTTGATATTTTTGCAGTCACCATTCAAAGCCTGCACTTTCTTCATAATAAAAACTTCTCAACTTTTACTAATTCTCAATATAAACATGGCCACTAAAAAGCCTGGCTGCAAGCAGAACTGGGGGAGACTGTCTCAAGCAGCAACAAAGTGCAAACTACACACTGGAAAGATTGAATTTCCCAAGATCCAGTAGGAGGCAAATCTTAGTGGGAGATGCTGGAGGTTTAGTGCTTCATAAATTCAGTTTCACACACGTGGAAACAACATCCCTGTGACAACTCATCAGCTTTAAATGACTTAATTAGTCTTCATCTCACTGCTTAGAGCTCTGGAGTGTTTGACAGATGTGCAATTTTAAGCAACTGAAATTAAGAAATACAAAATCCAGTAGGAATTTTTTTCCTTTGCTTCCTTCAAATCTATCGCTGCCCATCAGCAAAATTTCAATGAGGCAAAAGAAGATCCAAATTTTCACCAATTGGTAATGAGAAGTATATGAGTACACAAAAACATTTTTCCTCTAGAGCCTTTCAGAGAAATTGTTCCCCTGCAGTGGGACTCTTAACGTACACACAGGTCAGCAGATAGTTGAAATCTTGGTATTTTTAAAGCTCTGAGGTTTTCCCAACTAGACCCCATGTTGTTTGGACCTCTGTCTGTGCTTGGGAGTGAAAAAAAAGTGATAAGAAGCAAGATACTGTATGTTTTGAAAGTTGCTGTTTCTGAAACTCTCTTCTCTTGTACAAGACTTCTCCTACAAAGGGTGGATACGTTTACAGCTGTGACTATTTCACAACACAAAAGTTCTACTTGAATCATGAATAAAGATCATAGAAATAAATTCTTAGCAATACTCCATGTGTCTGGGAGTCTGTTCTACATCCTCTGTAGTCCCAGGATACATTCTGTAATATTTGTATAATTATCCATAACTGACAGTGATCTACAATTCATACAACTGAAGCCTATATAATACTGAGTGAATTTAACAAAACAAACTTGGTATGAGGCATACAGCACACATTTACACTGACCAGAAGAACTACAGACAAGAGTTCCACAGAGGATGCTGTATACCAAAATATCTCAGCACTAGTATCTTACCTATATTTTCACATTTTCACTTTACAGACATACATTTTAATACTGTGCTAGCATCATTACAATTTGCTGGATGGCAGGGATTTTAGTTTAATAATATGCTAACAGAAAATACTGTACAAGACCTTAGCTTTACACTAAAAAAAAACATATATATGATTGCTGACTTGATTTAAAATGCACACAAATAGAGATTAAAAGCATGAGATGTTATGTGACAAAACTAGTCAAAATTTAGCAGTATTATTTACAGCAGTATCTGGTATACAACACTGTATACCAAATACCAGCAATCTTCTAAGACATTTAGCTCCCCAGTAGTGAATACAGTACATACAATATAACTGTAAGTCAGAGACATATTACAAAGGGTTTATCTTAGTAACTACAGATGAGAGATTTCTAGATTTACCACTATCAAGTTATCAAATATTCAGCAGTATTTAACTTCACTGTACTGAAAGACTGCCAGAGTGCCGCATTCCATTACTGCATTAGCAATTACCTTGCATTTTATCAGTTATCCTTGGGAACAGTAGATTTAAGTACTACTGTTAGCTCAGCATTATAAAGGCATGTTTATGAGGCTTAATGCAGTGAAAAGCCAGAGTACAGCAGCAGCATTTAGGAAGAACTGTAGCACAAGGAATACAGATTCCAGCGACAACATGGTGTACAATAAATATTTATCATCAGAAATATTCACACAAACAAAAGGATTAACGATAATTTCCAAAGCACTGATTTAAAAGATATGTACAGTACAATATACACTACAGAACTGTTCCAGTTTAAAAAAATTAATAGCTGCTTACATGCTAATGTGCCTCTTGGATATTTAGTTTCCAGCTCTATGCAAAATAATTTAGTTCTTCAGCTAATTCATACAAGAGGAAAAGCAAAGGAACTAACAAACATCAGCCGAAAATTATTTTAATCAGACTTCCCTAGGATTCTAACATCAGGAAAAAAAGAAGTTATCCAGACAATATCATCACAGTATTTTGTTCTACTGCTGCAGATAAAATCATTTAAGGAATACATAACAATAATAGTACCTTACCCTTTCTACCGGTGAACCATAGCATGCAATGACGAAACATAGCAGTGGCAGATGGCATTGGTGTTAGTAAATGTGGATAAAAGGATAATAGCAGAGAAATGGTGACTGGCAGACAAGACACAGAAATGTAGATGAAATGAATGCAAGCTGGTAAATCTTGAAGCAGAGCTCCACCTTTAAACCAAATGTTGCCTCTAGTCTCCTCATAATTGAGCATTAAGTTCTATTTGGATACAAATTGCAACCTGCCGACCAGTCTTGATTCTCTTCATATAGAAACGCATAACTGCATCTTGATAACGAAGATCAGAAACGTTCAGTAAGCAAAACCCATAATCAGAAGCCCATTACTTTCTCCCAGTGAGTGATTTATTCTTTGTATTTTAAATCTCCAAATCCTGCCAGAATCAGTCTCTTTCTAGCATACATGTATCCACTGCAGATGTAAATCCCTGCCTAACCTGCAGCACCCCTGGATCCAGAATGTTCTCAGCGTGCTCATTTACGCTGTTCTGTTGCCAAACATTTAAAATCATCCATCAAATACAAGTGGAATCTATTACAGGAAAAAAACAACAATCTCTTCTGTCAGCTCACCCTGAAAATGGAAGGTTTTCTGATCAACAGTTATTGTGAAGGTGCTGTCGTCCTCATCGTCTATACCAATCACAGCTCCCTGTGAAACAAAGAACAAAATCCTGATAAGGCAAGCAGTGACATCAGCAGCACACACTCTATCACTACACCACTGGAATTTAAAAAGCCTTGACTAACTGTAAGCACACCCAGCACTGTAAAGAGCAGATTCCCTGTTTAATCGAGGTTGTCGGTTCTTTAATAGAATACAGAATTAAAAAACACTTAAATTAGAATATAGAATTAAAAAACATTTGTAAAACTTAGTGATTTGCTGGATGATAATGCAAATCTTTCACCTTTGCAATGGTGGCTTTATCCTACAGCATCTTTATAATAAACAATATTCTACTGTTCTCTACTACATTTCAACTTATATTTTAAGTGGGGAGCAATATTTTTTAAGTGTTCTGCGTGTCTAGAAAATACTAATTTGCTGCTACTCTACTCTCCTGACCTAATTTCATCTACCAGTCTATAAAAAAATCATTCCAGCAAAATGCATTTGTCCCATCATGTTGTGTCAGTGGTACACTGCATGATCTAATTCTCAGTCCCCGAGTAAATACCAACAATAACTCAATGGGATGCATCAAAGGCTGCTAGCTTTGTCTTCCTATTGGTGGTGACATCTCAGAAGGGAATGTGAAGATGAGATAAAGGCGACCTGTGCTCAGCTAATTCCTAATCCATCCACTTCTGCCATTCCTGACCCATTTCCCCCCCAAAAATACATAATAAATAGCACAGTTTCACCCAGGGGAGGAAGACACTGAAGCCTCTATCAACTCCAAACAAATTATGACATGTAGTTCAAGATACCTCAAAGATCCCCAAAGGATTTACTTAATTTCTTCCCTCCTTCTCCAAGAGATCCAGCGTCACATTCTGTTTTATCCTTCCCCCCTCCCACAGATCAGGAAGACATCCCTGGCAGGTGAACGTATTTAAAGGGTACATCCTGCCCATATTGTGCAAGTACACCACAAGTAACAGAGCACCAGCAACTTGAGTCAGCTCCAACAAGTGTCAGCAACAGAGGAGGACGTGAACGCTGGGCTGGCCAAAACATCAGAATCAGTTTGGTACAGCTGTAGGGAAGGGGATCTCTGTCAATTCCATTTGCACACATTCCTCACAGCTCCTCTATGTCTGGCTGATGGCATCCACACGTTTTCTGGGCTTGCTGCAGGTATCACAGGGCAGAGGAAGGAAGGAACAGATCCTACACAAGAACAGCACCAACCATGGGTACCTCAGCACTATACGGCAGGCAAGGAGAGCTCCAGACATTTTCCCCTCTGCTACCATTAGTGCACCACTTAAGCTCTCCAAAAGCACATTTTTCAAGGACAGCTCTGCAATCACTAAACAAGAGGCACCTCAAGAAGCACAGCCTAGCCAGGGTAATTCCGAATGCTTTACAATGCATTATAACAACCAGATGACCACACATTACACACAGGTCACTCCAAAAGTAATTTCTCCCATTTATTTCCACAGAAACTACAACAAAGAGCACGATAACATTGTTTGATAGAGCAAATTCTCAGCTACAAAACACTATTTTTCAATAGCCACCGCCATCAGCCCTGCATTTTTGCCAGTGATGAACAAGAGCCTGCATGCCTTGCTCATAAACATTGCCACTGCTGAAACGCAGCACCCACAGCCTCACTGAGCTCACTTCCACTGTTTGGTCCCCATAAACATTCAGCAAGCATTGATGAATGTCAACGAGTGCCACTGTTTCCATATGGAGGAATTCAATGACACATCTTTGCTTCATGTGCATTTCCATGTCAGACATCATTTTGTCAGACTGCCCCTCCACTGCCATCTGTCACATGGCAACAAAACAGAATGGAATATTGGAAAGAATGCTCAACCTCTGCTGCCACACCACCAACATCTGCCTCTGGCACGTTGATGGGCCGAGGCAATAAAATAGGAGGCATTACTTTTGCAGTAAATGCCTTGTATTTGAGAACTATCTGGTAATCATGCAGTGCACCGGTGATCAGCCAAAAGCATTTTGCTTACAGAAAGCTTAGGCAGGATCTAAGCATTGTAAAGATGCCATAGATTCTTCTATGAACAGACCTTCCTAAATAATCCTTGACAATAAAAAAAAGACAGAATTTGAAGGTGAAGTTTCAGAGCCTATGAAGCACGGGCATTAAACAAAAAAAGGCAAGGAACAAGCTTTTAAGGATGCATTCCAGAAAAAAAAAAAAGGAAGTATTTTAGAAATCACATGTTTGTTTATGTTCACACCTACAATTACAAATCAACAATTACTCTAAACAGAAAATCTCTTTGATAGAATTTCACATTGCAGCAGCCCATCTGTTCAGGTCCTGGTATTGTCATCTGCCAAAAGAGCTGTGTTACAAAAGCAGAAAGACCACTTCCTCCCTCACAAAATAAACTCAAGAAAGGAGTCAGCAAATCTTTACAAAATTCCTAAGAGTAATCTGGGGTGGGGAACATGGCAGATGGGGAAAGAGAGAAGGATTCTTTTATCTTAAATGCAAATAAAAATGAATAATGCAATGTTGAACAGATTGTTCACTTTTAATACTTCCTAAACTGACAGGCTTATGCCAACCTCCACATTGACAGGCTCACAACACTTTTAAAGCAAACGTGGTTTTTCAGACTAAATTTTGCTACACAATGCAAAAAACAATCTCACAAATCTTTAGAAATGTAATGTTGCAAAAAGTGGTTTGAGTTTGCATTACCCTGAAAGGAGTTATAATCATGACACCAATACACTAAAAAGCGAGAAGTGCAATAAAATCATCTGAAATGCAGATGGACAGGGATTCTCTGTATGAGCCTAACTAAGGCTGTTGGGACCCCTTTAATAGGCCCATAGGAAGATCACAAAGCATTAACAACAGAAGGAAGGCACAACTGCAATTAAAAAAGGCAGAGCTCTACTGCAACATTCATCAGATTCTGTGTCAGGCCACAGATCACCTTCTCTATATTTCTCTCCAAGACTCAAAATGCTCCCATTCATGTCCATTACCCTTCTGACCTATCCATCCTGTTTAGATCAGCTCCTAACAAAGCATACTGGAGCCAGAGATTCTCTGAGAAATGGGGAAGAAACATAGCAAAAGAGGAGTTTCTGAAAGCAGAAACCAAGCTCACGTTTGAGCCATCCCAGCATTCCCAGCTCACTTCAGTAGTGTCACTTCAAGGCACAGAATGTCCCAAGCCAGGACAAGGAACACTCAGCTTTCCTACTTGCTACCTCTGTTTCCCCAGTTTTTATCCTCCCTCAGCAGACATTTTTAAAATTTCTGTCCTTCCCTTTCATGAACTCCAGTACTTTGCCTTCCTTCTGTACAGACAACTGGCTGTGTGGCACTACTACACAAGTACCCAGAATGAAGCACAGTCAGGTGGTGGGGTTACAGCATCTGAACTGGCAGAACGAAGGACACAGGAAGAGAATAAAGGAAAACCAGAAGAACAGAAAGAAAGCAGTTTTTTGCAATAACTTCTGTAGGTGTAGAACTTGTATCTACATATATTTATACTCACATGAAATGAGAACTGCAAAAAGCAACTTCATTGCAACATTTTATTGTTAACCCATAGTACTTCATCCTATGATGCTTTTTAGACAACGTATTAAGCACATAATGCTTTTATACAATATCACAGAATAACCCGAGTTGGAAGGGAGCCATAAGGATCATCAAGTCCAATAACAGAATGCAATTAGCCTAGCATGTCATTTGACCTCTTATGTTTTCTTTCTTTAAATACTTTCACTACTTCAGTGCTTTGCAGAGTCAGCAACAGAGCAAAACCTCAAAAGTCTCCCTGCAGTTCTCTCCCCCAGACCATATTATCCACAGTGAGACATTAAGTACTAAAGAAAATCATACTCACTCTCAGCCTAACACATCCTCGGCGTGATCCTCTCATCATTTTGTCTTTTGACTGAAAGAAAGAAAAATCAGAACACTGAATTAACAAATTTGGTAAGAATTGCAAGGAGAAAGTTGTTCAAGACAACCAAGAAACAAAAAAAGGAAATTTGGTATAATGTTTTACTGACTGATTGAGCATCTTATGTACAAAATAGATTGGTTCTGACACGAAAGAGAACACAGTGCCACAGCATGAAGAAGTTCTGCTTCCAGACATAAGAATACAGTATCATGCTTCAAAAAAGTTCTGTAGGTATCTTGAAGAAATACTTAGAAGATGCAGACACACCTTTATAGGAAGTAGGAAGATGAGAAGAAAGTCATTTATTAGGGAATATTGAAATTGGCAGCGTACTGATTTACATCTTCCTCCTTTCCCGCCCTTGTACAAATCAAATTGTATTTCTGTCAGAAAGATTTCTGTATTTATCATCCTTTATATAGAGACATAAATGTCATATTCAGACAAGTTTCTGACTATTTCCTAGATATCACATCCTGCTTTTATTCCAAGAGTTAGAAAAGTTGTTTATAGCCATTTAAGTGATCAGATTCGGGATCAGAAAACAGGATTCCTTCATCTACAACCAGGGCCTAAACATGTAAATTACTGAACCTCTTCCTTACTGTCTCTGTTTGAGGCATCTACTTATAGATATCCAACCCACTTCTAGCTTGGAACTGTTCTAAACTTCCAGCTATTCCTACCACTGACACAGTTTGTCAGCAACTTTCCACCAATATTTTAAATGTTACTGGGCAACGTTGGCAAGCTTAAGTAACATACACACTAATCCTTTAAGATAAGGGAAGAAAAAGGAAACATTATGAGGAGTCCTAAATATTTTGCCTTCTTATAGACACAAAACATCTTGTTTTTCAGTTACTTCCCCTTCAGTTTTTTCTTTGATATATTGCATGCCACTGCAGCCTTAGCTACAAAGGCATTCAGGCCCAATACAGCCCCTTTCTGTTACCACCCTGATAGCCAAACTGCATTAATTCAGGTCATGGAAACATTGCTACCTCTGCAGTCACATGAACAAGTTCTCTTGCTGACACCTTCTGAAACATTCTCTTCTTTCCAACAGTATCTGAACACTTCTTTCTGGACAATATATGGCTGTAACTTTGACCAGCTCTATTTTCACTGATGCTACTAGACAACAAAATCAGATTGATCTTAGTGGGGAAAAAAAGACAGGAACCAGAACTATCAGCCTTCATAGCAATAAAATACTTTTCACTGCCACACGTTTGAGAGATATAGCTCCATTATAGCTATATTCCAGCTATTTCTTTCGTGGAAATCACGGAGCAGTCACAGCAAGTCCTATTCACTAAAGGTAATTTAGAATACAGTGATGCATGGAAATTGCCAGGTCATGGCCTGAACCAATGGCTGAGCACAAGGTGAGAAGGCATGGCCAACCCAGGGAGCTCGGGTGTACGCAATGCACCTGAGTGACTGGAAGGGGTGAAGGCTAAGCTCACCCCTCCTCATCCTCATTTAGGGGTTAGCAGCCGAGGGAGCAGCGTGTCCCTGAGACTGCAGTCCTCTTGAGCTGTCACTGGTTGATGGAAGGAGTGAGCTAATGTTTCTTTGCCATCTTCTATCGCTCCATAGTGCTTATATCCCAGTAGAAGGCACTGCTATCGCCTTCTTTTGCCCCACATTAGTCAGAACTTCAAATGAAGGAAAAGTTTTGTTACTAGGGATACAATTCATTAGAGTACATTTACACGCACGGCTTTTTATGCTCACTGCCAGGAGTGAACGCCTGAAATGGGAGAACACTACCGAGAGCTTCCTGCTCCCTCTAGTGGATTCCAGGAGAAATACTGGCATGAGCTCAGCAAGAAAATACTACCCAGGCTGAGGATGCACCTCCAAATGAGCAGAAGCAAAGAGGAGAAGCAATCCGGGCAGCTGGCAGTGCAGGCAGGCACCTCGCCTGGTGCCACCAGGTTTGGTCCTGCTCAGGTTCTGGAAGCAGCTGAGAGCGAGGATGATGTCAGCAATCCCTGGTGCAACAGAGGGCAGAATCCTAACAACCCTGACTTTCTTTGCACAGATTGATTAGAAACTCAACCACAGAAGGTGCTATAAAAGCCTTTACGTTTGTTGTACATCACACTTTAATGGAGTGGAAATCGAATTTAAACTTTATAGCGTGTAATGTTCTTTAGTCTGCAGAGATTCACAAGATAAATCACAGGTTCTGTGTGGACCCATATACTGACCATCTCCCCATCTTCAGACACAGCTTTAATTGGCTCGCATGATTACAGTGAAGCAGCAAATCTAATTCACTCTGAAGGAATGAAGCACCTCTCCCTCTAGTATCCGAACTGAAGCATGCAGCTGTCCTCACTGCCTGCGCCGCGCACTCTCAGAAGGAGATCTTTTACTCATAGCTGCAGAAGAGGACTTCAAAACATAGATCAGTTGATTTTCTGTATTTGTTCCCTTCTCTGCTCCCAGGAGGTTTTTACAAAAAATAAAACTTGGACAGCTACCCCTTAAGCTGGAAGTTTTACCTTTTGGTTGAAAGGGAGAACATTAGGCACGGATTTTCAACACGCCCTATGCTTGATCAACAATTCCTAAATAAATAAAGCATCCTGTGACTGTTCTGAAGAATGGTTCCATTGCACTGAACAAAACCTCAAACAGCAGAATAGGCTCGAGGAATAGGTGTTAAAAAAATCACTTTTTCCTTTCTTATTATATATAAGTTTTAACACGCAGCTATCTTTTTTTCAGTCATCAGTTTTAAAACGAGTTAAATTGACATTTCCAGTTAAATTTCCATATGCTGTGTACTGATTTTGATGATAACAGACTTGAATAGGTTACAAGCAGAAGGCAACAAGAGATAAATCTCAGCTGCAGCTCAAATATAAATTCATAAACACAAACAAAGATAGACGATGTTACTGCACAGAGACTGTATGGATCTGCAAGAAAAAAAATCTGTCCTTCATCAGTTTCTTTTTGACATTCACACAGTGAAGTTTGATCAAGTACAGAACTGACCTGACATACCGCACTTCATGCAAGCTATGTCTTCTTCAAGAAATGAAAATATTGCCTGGGTCTATTTAAAAACAAACAGAACTGAAACAAAGTTAAGATCCCAACCCAGCCCTCCCTAAGGCCTTCAATCCCCGTTCACATCTTTAGAACTATTTTATTTGCGTTTCAGCTCTTGCATGGGAAGATTTCAATATGAAATCCCACTGCTGTCTGCCCCCAAAACTCTCAGGCACAGGCTCTTGAACAAGTACGTTCTTGACACGGTGCTGCCAGAGAAATCTCTAAGGTAAGTACACAGATGAGCAATAACATCACTTATTTCCCTTCAGGGAGGAGGAATGTGAAACAAGGTCTATATATAAACACTGTTTTTTGCAGTTTAACTACGTGTACAGGACCACTTGTATAACAGCTATTGTTCTTGTCAAATGCTAAGGCAACACTCATTATTCAAGCCAAAATGTCACAAATCAAAGACCCCAACACACAGCCCCCAGACCATTCCTCTAGCTCACCCTCTCAAAGGAGGGCCTCCCCAAGCACAGAGGCAGCAGTGACACCTAACAGCAACAGCTGGGGTTGGCGGTGCTTACAGAGTGCTACTTCAACCATTCTGGGTCAGGTAAAATTTACTGGAACAGTGGCAAAGACACCCCAAAGTTGCTTGAGATCTCAACTCATCTCACAGCATACTCTGAAATGAAAACCAACTACAGGCTGCTGCTGCGCCTAATGCTTTCACTTTTGTGGATACAACCATAAAGCAGCAACCAAAAGCTCAGCCACCCCTAAATAACACGTAGAAGCAAAAACTTCTAAGAAGCATGGTACTTCTTAAGTGTCTAGAGTCTCAGTTACATTAAACCAACACATTTCTCACCTGACAGAACACAAGCATATATTAATTTGCACTGACATAAAGGCTGTGACAACTGACTTAGAAATTAAGCACATATTACAGTTTGCTTTTTGAAAGGAACATGTAGGCAGCTGAAGATGACAACGAACACCAGAAGAAAAGTTGCCTTCTATCAGCTGGAAAACTTTAGTATTGAACTGCTTTTAGTACTTTGTGTAAGTAGAATCTTCAGAACCCCAATTAGCACGTGACTTGCACGCTACTGCTTCACCAAACCATCCCATCTTGGTTCAGAACCTGCATGAGCACCCAGCTCCACTTATCACATCAGCGGAGCAGACAACACAGCTGACTTTGGGAGGGTAGGTGACATGCAGTTCTGAGTGCCAATACAAAATGACCCCATCAGATGCTGTTAAACAAATCTGAGCAGGCATAATATATTAACAGCAGATGAGAAACACCACAGACATGCAGCACAAGGTGATGATCAAGTATTGGGAGAACTGAAACCAGACACATTGTCTAAATACTGAAGAGAACAGTATTAATGAAGCATTACTGAAAGCAAGTCATGTGGTGCCACGCACAAATCACCTCTCTTTGTTTCCAGGAAATAAGTACTGCTCAACTCTTTGCATGAATATACTCCCCAGGAGGAAACTCCAGCGCCAATCATGAAACCCTAGCTATCTGAGAAACAACAGATTTCTGAAAGACCACATTTCTGATGATACTAAAATCCGTGTAACAGTAAAGGGTCTTACATTACAGGCAGAATTATGGCAACGGATTGATTTATCACCCTCAAATGGGTGATTTATCTCCCCACCTTCAAACCCCCAGGAAGAGAAGTGTTACCACACACCTAAGACCAGCAGATGGAAATACCTGCTTCTCCTTTTCCCACACCCCCATCCTGTAGGGCACAAAACTTACACAGGCAGAGTTATTACATATTATGAAAAAATATTTCCAAGTTTAAATATATATGAACTCCCAGGAATATTCTCACTTTATAGAGCTATACAGTGTCTATCAAATTCCTTATGGATAATTTTCTCTTTATGAAAAGAGTGCTTTAAAGGATATGCAAGGCAAAGCCATATCTGTGTCTTTTAGAAGAGCACTGTATGCTAGATATCCAAGTAGGAAAACAGATGCATCGGAACACAGGATAAGGATGACAAATTGGTATGTGTTTTGTTTGTTATGAGGAGTCCATTCTGTAAATTATAATCCTGTAAAAATTTATGGCATAAATACCTTTGAAACACATAGTTAAAACTAGGTAAAGAATTCAATCTAGTGTTGAGTAATTAACAGCCACCTTAAGACTTGTATCACATCTGTAAATTCAAAACCATCTTCTTATTACATGTAGTTTGCTTACAGCTTTGTCTGCTTTTTAGATTCAGAGCTGTTTGCAGTGCACGTGACAGACCAAATTATTGCAGAAACTTCATCACATCAGCTCAGAATGGAAAGCAGAGACCTCAAAAAATGTCTGTACAAAAGCAGATTTTTTTTCTACTTTCCTCAGATTTTTGCACAAAGCTGTTGACTGAGAAACTGTATTTGGAAAAAGCAGGAAAACACATTCAACTGAAAGTCTCTTAATATCGGGGCACTGAGCTATGGCTCCAGCTTCAGAGGCATCATTTGAAATCAAGTTAATGAGATTTGTTTTCAGTTTACCATCAAAGAAAGATTCACAAAACCGTGGCAAAATCTGAGCTCTCCTCCTTAACATCTGGATCCTACGCTCCACAATCAGTTCTTCAAGGCAGCACAGTAACTAAGTTGCCAAGCAGCAGAAATCTCTTAAAAGCCTAAGAAGAAAAATGCCGTTGCAACATCACAACTGCTTCCTCCTACCAACTGCTTTCACACAGATTTTGCTCCTGAAATGGTTTAAGCACGTGTTTTTAAAAAGTATTTTGATGGAACAACTAACAGCAACAACAGAATATCTAAGCATTCAAATCTATGGATTAGGAACTTATTGGTAGGAGAACTACAAAATGATTGGAGGTTACCCAATTTGCTTCCAAAAATGTACACTACCAAGCTGTCAAACAGGGTATTTTTTTCTTTCAACCCTCAGTCTCTACTCATGGCAGCTGTAAAGTCTGCAGCAGTTCCAGCAATACCTCAAATAGCTATGAAGTACTAAAGTGCTTTAAGGAGCTGCCCTCCCTGCATCCTGGCCTTGCTGTCAGCGCTGTTCGCACAGCTACGCCAACTCAGCTTTCCATACAATTAAAATCTTTATTTACAGAATACAAACGAAACAAGAATTTTAAATCAGACTTTCAACCTCAAGGGGCTCTCTGGATTATTTCTACAGGATCCCCAAGGGCAATCACAGCTAGGGTTGCCTATTTAAGACAGCACTGTTATCAGAAAACACAACAAAAAGCAAATTTCTTTCACCTCCCTTTTCCTCTATAGCGATTCCTTTGTCTTCACATTCTCTGCCAGTACAAAGCCAACACGTTTTCACACTGACATGCAGAAAGAAGACTACAGAATGAACTCAACTGAAAAAACAAATCAGCAGAAAGTTGTTTCTCAGCTGTATTCCAGCTTAAGGAACAACTTTACAACTCCGGTGACAACACAGATGATCTATTTGGAGGCATTTCTTTTAAATATTGCCAGTGCCTCCAGCTACATTCTGAAAAAACGCAGTGCTTCAGTAGCCTTGCATTTGCTGCATCTCTAAGAGAAACAGTGGATTCACAAATCGAAGAACGTTAAAGGAATAAAACAATCTGTCAAACCACTGGCCAAACTGATCCAAAACGGGAAACAGTCATTTATTTCATATTTTGCTCCTTAAAATGAAAACAAAACCAAAACAACCATTTACTGCTAGTAGACAAATCATTTATCTGAGCAAAACCATGTAAAGATGATCAATACTTGGATGGCGAGTCCAGGTCATACTCTCTGGAATATATCACTCATAAATAAATTCACACAAACACAATTATAAGCAAAACTGAGGATGAGAATTGTTGAGAAATGTACAAACACAAACTGCAAACTACAGAAAAAGAAAGCAGAAAAGAGCGAACTTGATGTAAGAACTTTTGCCTTACTCCTTGAAATCTTTTATCACGTCAGAATTGTGAATATAATTGAATTAATTTGTTCCTCGTGTACGTATTCAAAACATATTTAGGTTAATAACTTACTCCAGCTAGCAAAAGAAAAGGCATACTAATTTAGGTGCAATACTGCAGTAGCTCTCTTTAAATGCTCATTGCACATGAAGGGGACTCTTCTGCAGACTATTCTACGCTATTACGCAAGAAGATGAAATACAACCACATGAGGACACGCCTAGGAACAGATCTACTCTTTTGTACCTCTCACTAGTGAAAAGTTCAGCTGCATCAGACATAAACAGCTTGCAGCTTTCCACAGCTCCCCTGCCAAAGGCCAGCTGCCTCTTGCACCTGCGTGCACAAATTTTTGGACTGAAACGGGCTAAGGAGTCTGTAAGAGGTGACAAGAAAGTAAAAGTAGATGAGTCAACGGTAAGCTGTCAGCCAAGTCGTTTCCAGGTGCACACCTATGCAGCCCGGTGGAAACAATCTCAACATACCCCACCCATGCATTATGCACATCAGGAAGGGCCAGTTTCAGGCTAGAATCATGCAGCTGCATCTATACACACAGACTGTATTGCTTCAGGCCGAAACTGGCTCAGAGCAAACAGTGCTCAGCTGCATGTACTTCATCACACAGGTAAGCTTTTATTTCAAAATACAAGCACACATACACAGAAACACAGGCAAAAATCTCCAAACATCCATTTCCTACACAAAGCTCCCGAACTCCTAACATTCCTAATTATTATTCCTAATTATTGTTCATTCAACGCAATCTTGGAAACTACCAGTCTAAACTGAAGTACTCTGCAGACAGATACAGAAAGCATTCCGTAGGAACAGTTAACTGCCAGACTCCATGGCACAAAGCAGGGAATGCGGTTTGATCTTCTGATCCCAAGTACAACTTTTAGGGCAGAGAAAAGGAATGTTTTCATATGAGAACTAAAAGTCATTATAATAACAGAGTACATGCTAGGATATATTGAAGTGTAACGTGCACGTAGGGATAGCTAACCATCGGAAGTAAGGAGATTTCAGGGCTGGCATTCATTAAACTGGTGAAGACCACAGAAAGTGGCTGCAGTAACCAGAATTATCATTCACCAGCCGTCAGTAAGTGCTTCCATTTCTGCAGCTGAGCGTAAAAAGGCTTTGCACCTTGGACCTTCACTCAGTGATTCATCTCAAACAGCTGACATATGGACAGCCATTAAAAAGCTATAAAGGCACCTTTATTTCTCCACCATATCCCAGATGCAGGTAAAGTTTTGTATTAATGCTGCTTTAGGTTTTACAACTGGTTTATGCTGAGTTATCAACTCGTGCTGCTGGGAAGCTAAGCTCTGCCCGAGCAGATCCGGAAACTCAGATTTCGGGAGCAGAAGTTTTACACTTAGTCATACTGTGAAAGTATTTGTAACAATGCCATTTTTACGTAAGAAGCTGCCCAAGCCAGCAGTCAGCACAGAAAAAGAGGCAAGAAATGCATTCTGTCACTGCTGTTCCAAACACTTCACGTTCAAATATGGAAAGTCCTGGACGGAAACATAAAGTCAACGTCGAACTGACTGGAAGCGCCCTGCTGCTGAGGCAGCGAACTGGGCACACGGCGGTACCGCAGCTATGCCAGAGCACCCCGGCGCACGGCTTTGAAGGAGCCTCCATAGGCCGCCACGGAACGCCCCTCAACGGCCGCTCCCGCCCAGGGCCGCCCCCACCCCCGCGCCGGCCGCCAACAATAACACTGCCGCTCGCCCCCACCGATAAATCTCCCCGCAGCGCCACCCCATTGGCCGCGCCCGTCGCTTCTTCCTTCCCCATTGGCCGTGCCCGCCGCCTCCTCCTTCCCCATTGGCCGCCCGAGCGCTCACACCGCCCCGCGTCCCCTCCCCGCCCCCACCCTGCGCCTCAGCCGGGCTCCCGGCTCCCCGCCCGCCCGGCCCGCCGCTGCCCCTCACCGTGTAGTAGGAGAGGAGCCCGGCGTTGTAGTCCAGCACGAACCAGCGGTACTGCCAGCCCTTCATTACATTGGTCCATTTGCTCAGCGGGCCCTCCATGATAGACGCCATCTTAGGCACCGAACCGGCACCGCCGCGCGCACCGCCCGTGCGGTGAGGGGAGCAGGGAGAGACACGGCGGCGGCCAGGAGGGAAGGGGGCGGGGCACGCAGGGCGGGGGCGGGGCCAGCAGCCACACTGCCCCGGGGGCGGGGCGGGGAGAGGGGCGGGGCTTGCGCGCGCAGCGGGCCCGCGCGTCGCTTGATGGGGTGGGGAGAAGGCGGGAAAGCCGCCAACGGCTGCGGCGTGGCGTCGCGGGGCGGGCGGGGCGCTATGAGGAGCGCGGGAAGGCGGAGCGCAGAGAGAGACAGGGAGCTTGAATTTGTGAGTGTGTGCAGTGGGGCTCCCCGTGAGCCTCGGGGAGCAGAAGGCGAGCTGCGAGGGAGGGCTGTGTGGGAAGAGCGTGATGCTCTGGTGCTTGTGTGGGGGGAAAAGGGTCGTGGAGGCTGATCTTCTGTCAGTTTTCCTTTTGCTGTTGTGTTTGTCCCCGTGCCTCGGTTTGCTTGACCGCTTGGGTTGCCCAGTCAGATCCAAGTGCCCGGGTCTCTGTGACTAGCATGTGAAAAAGCATCCAGGGTGCGAGGTGAAAATCGCACTCGTTGGCACCAGTCGCCTTGTAAGGGTAACTCATCAAAACAGCACACAGCTTTCCTGCCGGCTGCTCCAAGAATGTGGAATGCATTCCCCTGGAGCTGTGAACAATAGTAAATCTCCTGTTAAATGCGAGGCGTGTTCTTTGGCACTGCTCCACTTGAGCATAAATGTGTAACTTCAGCTGTACTTCTGCACAACATCTCTGAAATAGAGATACTCATGCTCCTCCCTAGGGGTAGACAACATAGCAGCAGAGTATCTGTTGTGTGAACCTTACAATATTTAGGGAATACCTTTTTAATTCTTTATTTCCAAGCAAATACATGTTTTTTTAATATTATTTAAATATAAAGAGCTCTTTAAAGTAGAGCTGAAGTGTATCTAGCGCCTTACAATAGTGCACTTGTTTCACAGAATCACAGAATGGCCAGGGTTGGAAGGGACCTCAAGGATCATGAATCTCCAACCCCCCTGCCACATCCAGGGCCACCAACCTCCACGTTAAATGCTAAACCAGGCTGCCCAAGGCCCCATCCAACCTGGCCTTGAACACCTCCAAGGATGGGGCATCCACAACCTCCCTGGGCAGCCTGTTCCAGTACCTCACCACTCTCTGGGTAAAGAATTTCCCCCTGATGTCCAACCTAAATCTCCCCTCCCTCAACTTAAAACCATTTCGCCTCATCCTACACGTATCAACCCTTTCAAAGAGTTGATTCCCCTCCCCTCTGTAGGCTCCCTTTAGGTATTGAAAGGCTGTAATGAGGTCACCCCGCAGCCTTCTTTTCTCCAGGCTGAACAAGCCCAGCTCCCTCGGCCTGTCCTCATAGGGGAGGTGTTCCAGTCCTCTGATCATCCTAGTGGCCCTCCTCTGGACCCTCTCCAACAGCTCCTGTCTTTTTTTATACTGGGGGCTCCACACTTGGACTCAGTATTCCAGCTGGGGCCTCACAAGAGCAGAGTAGAGGGGGAGAATCACCTCCCTGTCCTTGCTGGCCACCCCGCTTTTGATGGACCCCAGGATACCATTTGCCCTCCGAGCCGCAAGAGCACACTGTTGGCTCATATTAACTTTTTCATCTATCAGGACCCCCAGGTCCTCCACAGGGCTGCTTTCAAGGACCACTCCGTCCAGCCTGTATGGATGTCTGGGATTCCTCCGGCCCAAGTGCAAAGTGTTGTTTACTAAACTAAAGTAATTATAACAGAAAAAGCACCTTAGTTTCCCCAGTTGTGAAGAAGAATCAGTCCAAAGTAGAGTTTCTATGTTTGATTCCATGTTTCTAATTCACCCTCCCGTTTCACACATCACATTGCTCACTAGTTTGTTATCAGGTCGAGTTCATAGTTTTGACTTTAAAATGCCCCTTGGAATCACCTGGTGCTGTGTTTATGCATGGTGTTACCAGTTTAATCTAGCTAATATGTGAGCTCGTCTTGAAGCCCAGTTTGCTCATTTTGATAACAGTTTTTTTCCAGCTGCCTATGACCTCAGTAGTCCATTTTTTTAGTTTCACTGACCAAACAAAGCGTGGCTGCCTGGAGATTATACCCAGGCAAGCAAAACAAAAACATCAGATGGTGCCAGAACATTACTAGTGCTACCATTTAAAGCTTCACTTGGATTGGAGCTTTATCTCAGATCACGACTTTTGCTGTATTGTGCCACGGAAGTCGAAACTATGCAAAGAGCTTGTGCAAAAAAAAAAACAACCCTTGGTTTAACTGTGAAAGGGCTGTCTGTGGACAGAGTGTTCTCAATGAGGAACTCAACAGAAGGGCTTTCTGTTTACCTTGGTTTGCCAGAGGCTGAAATTGCTAAACTTCACCATACACTAGTTTGTTCTCTTTGACTACTTTTTTTTTTCTTTTCAATAACAGCAAAAGCAAGTCTGTGGCACGTTTCCTCTTAAAAAAAAAAAAAAAAAAAAAAAAAAGTGTACTTTATCCTTTATCTAGCTCCAATTAACTAACAAAAGCCATGGAGAGGATGGAGAAGTGTTAACAGGTGGGAATCCACCTCAAGATTTCCTTTGAAAATATAGTGTGGGTATTCTCTTTAGGTAATTTGGCACAGATAGGAAAATCATTGTTTTTAATTTTAAAAGAAAATTGTGATAAGTACATCTGCAGTTATAGTTTGTCATGAGCATTCAGGATATGCTATCATAAAGTTTTAAGTACTTGATGTACAAGGATGATATGTCTTCTGCAAATCTTCAATTATTGTTGAACATGGGTCATAGGGTGTTGTTGGAGGGATTAGACTTTCTTTTTTACCTCCTTCAAATCAATTCTAAGTGTCCATTCAAATGGTTTTGAGAGATTGGTGGAATAATTCTAACCAACAAACTGAAACCAGCCCCAGCTGTGATATAACTTGCCTTTATATACCCTATGTATTACCTCTTTGCCACCACCAGTTTTAGTAAACTACTTGAAATAGAAATAAGTAAGTTACTTCCTTAACAGAAGAATTAATTTCTAAAGAACTAAAGCGTTCTGTCTGTATCCAATTTGGAAGAGTTACAAAGAGCTGTTATTTTTTGAAATTATAGGTAATTTTATTCTGCTGTTCTCTGTATTCTGCAAACCTTGAATTAGTCACATATTGGTCTGTCTTTAACCCTGAGTTTCTGCTGTCATCCCAGAGGACTGCATACCACAGAGATCAGCAGAGCTGGACAGAAGGCAGCAGCTGTTACCTTGTGCTGCCTTTGACACCCTGCTCCATCAGTTCAGAATCTTGGCCATTGTTATTCTCTTGGAGGCCTCGACTTCATTTTGCTGTGGTGTCCCAGCCACAATATTTAGACCATAAAGCGGTCTCTGGAATTCTCAGGCTGTCCCAGCAGGAATGCAGGGTGAAACCTCAGATATGCCTGATTCTTTCTGTGTTTTCTGGGACTTTTAAACTTCCACTCTATTTTTTTTAATTTCTTCTTTTTTCTTTTCCTTTGCTCAAGCTTGTCAAATAAATTGCATCTGGTTTTTTGGCTGTTTTCCTATGGTTTCTATGAAAGAGAAACTCTGCCCATTTACAATAAATACCAGAGAACCAGAGTTAGAGGGATTGAGAAGCAGGAATATACTGAAGGAAAGTCTGACGCTTTGAGGGGGAAAATAATTTTCTATTGTAAATTTGCAACAAATTATAGCTGAACTCTCTTTGAAGAACCTGAGAGATGAAGTTGTGTGGCTTGTGGTTTTCCTTAAGGCTGCCTGGAGTGTGACTAGTGTCAGTGAAAGCAGCTATGGCTTCTCCCAACAGCTGCAATTGCTTGGGGTTCTGTAGAACATAAGGAAACCATTTGAGGATGGAACAAATGACATTTTGTTTCCTTTATCACTTCAGGAGAGGGCTGTTAGGTTCGTTTTGTGTTTCTTATCTTATGGGGTCATTGTTATTAAGACTGATGGTGTAATTTTAGCCTGGTGGTGGATTATTCTTTTTCTACCTGTTGGTAGCAAATAATGTCATATATTTTCACCTTCAGGAAAAAAAAAACATCTTGATTTATGTGCTACAAAGGCACTAATAAATTACGATTAAGTGGAAGATGAAGCCTTCTGTGTCATCTTTGGTTTCCTGCTGCTGTCTTGTAAAGATATTTTCTGGTCCCTCTGTGCATGTGCCAGCTACGCTGAGAATAGGAACAATGGCAGCACCTGAACATCATTTGTTTCATTTCTTCAGAATTATGTTTGTTTCAGAGGATTGAGGAGAGGAAGATAAATAGAAGGGAATCACCTTTACTCTGCAAGTAGTCATTTTGATAAAAGTATAATTAAATGAAGTGTGCCAGAAAGGACCATCATAAATAGATTTTCTCAATAGATTTATTATGCTGTCACTGTTGGTAATACAAGTGTTCATTAAAAAATGATCATTTAAAACGCCAAGAAGACAGTAGCTGGTTCTCTGTCTTTCTGAGGTAAACAATTCTATCCTGAGCCTTTCTTGCCAATATTCCTATATGGTCCCAGCTAATAAAAACCATTAACAATAACATTTCTCAATCTTGTCTATTTTCATGTTATTTTTTTCTCTCATCTAAATGAATTGTCATAAATTCCTCTAGGTCATGGATGAGGAACATTGCTTAGGGCTAAGCAGCCCTTTCTGATTCTTCTAAGTGACTGCAAATTACAGCAAGCTGAATGGAATCGAGTTCTGGGCCTGAGAATTCCTGTTCTGTTTCTACTTAGAGCTTGTCCAGATGCTCTTCCTTTTGTTGCACATTTGCAGCTGCACTGGGATTATTACAATATTAGAGCTGTTTCCAGAAAACACATGGAGTTTGTTCAGCCAGAATATAGTACCATTTAAGAAAGGGATGAAGATTCTCTCTTGTATTTAAAGCAAAGATAGAGATGATTCTGAAACTTAAGATTTATTTTGGGTTTAGTAGTGCTATATTTATGGGAGATTATTTGGCAAAAAGGCAGCTACCTCACCTATCTGGCTTCTAAAGGACAAGGAGAAGTTTGTCAGATGTTGCAATATGTGTTAGAGAAGGGGTGTGATGATAGTCAGTTAAGCAATTTGTGTGACTCACTTGATGACCAAATCCCACTGCAAGGCCTGCAGAGAAGCCCATGTAAAGGGCATTATAAATTCAATCAACTTTATAACAATAACATCACTTTCATTTTGTTCTGGACTCATAATACTAGATTACAGTTTGGCAGGACAGTTTGCCACGGCATTATCTTGGAGTTGCAGGAGGTGTAAACTGACATTTTAGGCCTCAGCATCTCTTCAAGAAGACATCTGTGAACTTGCCGAGAGGCTTTGCCCTCACATTTACCACGTGGTACCTTCTGCACTCCTTTTGTACAGAGGAGGGCAAGGAATTCCCCTGTATGTCTGTTACACCTGAGGTCTCTCAGCGGTTGGAGATGGAGTTATTAACAGCAACACAAATATAGCATGGAAAGCGCTTTCCAACAATCTGTGACTTAAATATGCTATAAATCCATTCCAAAAGAATGAGGAAATTTGCCTTGCCTTTATTCTGAAGAAAGATGAGCTATTTTTCATCTGCAGGAACACTGAGCTCTTGGAATCTAGAAATCAATCAAGCAATTAGAAAAATATTGGAATTTCGCAGGCAGAATGATTCACTGTGATCTTAGTTTCATTTTGTTATAAATCCTACAACAAAACATAATTTAGTCTTGAGAGCAGCAGGCCCAATGTCTTTGCTGAGGCCTAGAGTTCAAAGTTCACAGCGTGCTGAATCACATTTCGTGCTCCTAATGCATTGCTCAGATGGGTAACGTCTCAGCATTTGATTTAAGCATTTTATCATCTTGTGAGCAGAATTTATTTAAAATTTAATGCAGCAGTCCTTGCTATTTTCTCAACCACAAATAAGTGATTTCTACTTCAGTCTCCACAGAGACTTAGAGAAGATATAGAGGAATGCTGTGCAACTGGAATGTTTACCTCTCTGCAGCTTCAGTATGCAGCCCACTGGCACAAAAAGGCAAATAAGCATAATCTCCTTTCCCAAAGCTTTCTCACCATCACCTCTTTTCATAGTGTCTGGCCTATCAGTATGTTTCAGATAAGCTCATTTTCTTCTGTAGTCAACGTGTTTTGCAAGTGTGCAATAGATGCATTGTTTGCTCACAATTTTGGCTGTGTACAGAGGGGTTTGATGAGTAGCAAATTTGACAAGAAAGAGGTAAGAATTGATTTAATATTCGGAACAGTTTTATTCCTAGTTGTGAGTATTTTATATTTTGTTTATTTTCAAGGAGTGTTTTTTTCATTATAGAGTGCACTTATTTATAACTGATAGATACTACAATATCAGTGTTTTTAAAACTAGCACACATACATATACAAATAAGTTCCAAAATACATCCGTGTTATTAGGCTGTTATAAAGAGTATCCACAGTGTCTGGTACAGTCTTATCTCTTGGTCTTTTTTTTTTTTCCCCTGTCAAGGGGCAAGATGATGTAGTAAAGAAACACAAATCAGACTACGTTAATTTTTGGAGTACTAGTTAGGAAATCCAATGAAGTGAAAAGGAGGATAAAAGGGTAGTCAAGGAGATCTAGAGCTGAGCAATCAATCATAAAATACAAGTAGGTAGATTGAACTCTATCCCACAAGTGCTTCTATTATTCATTTTATCCCATAGCTAGCAGTATTAAATGCTATCTGCTGGAACTAAGGTTCGGTTGTGTCAATTCAGAATGAATTCTTGACCCCCTCTGTATTTCAAATCTGGAATTTGAGGCCAAACTGTTTTTCCTTAAATCTAGAATCACACCTAGAGATTTCTACATAGGAAGCGCCCTATATACAGTATAATCCCTAATGGCTCTTGATTTTGGAATGGTGAAAAGACTTTTCTTTACAGTTGTTTTTTATTTAATAAGGACGGGGAGACAAAGGTAGCAAATCTTATCATAGCAGAAAATTGGAGGCAGCTTTTCTTATCTAAGAATGAAAATACTCTTGATCACTGCTTAAAGGAGTTCCTTCCTTCTTGTTCTCATGAAAGTGAAAATGCAGAAACATTTTTTTATATCTTATTCAACTTTCTCTCTTCTTTGAGAAATGGAAAAATAAGCAGAAAATTGATTTAGTAGAAGAAAAACAGGTAGCCACCAGAATTTGTAGAGTATGCTCAAATTTATCCTCAAAAATCATGGTCAGCATTTGGAGTCAAATTGAGAGAGGAGAGGCAGCTGTCGGGAGATTACTTCAGCACTGCATGAACTAGCAGATCCATGTACATAATGCAGCCACATCTGATCCCCAAACAAAGTGAGTCTTAGGTTCACAGCACCACCTCCTGCAGCCTCACAGGCTTGGTATCAGCAGGGAGAAAAAACAGCCTCAAAGATCAGTGGAAAGCTCTAGCCCACCCTGGCTGGGTTTCCAACCCTGGTGGTATGAAGGTAATAGCCTGCAGTGTGCATTACACATTCATCAGATGTCTAGACTAGCAACCTCTCACACCAATTAAACGCTCTGGCTCAGGTAGTTTCTGATCTGCAAGTCACTGGAGGTTTGGGAAGTACACCAGGTCAGTCTCTCTGCACACTTACCTGCTCTTATCATCTTCCATAGCTACTAACCATTGCCACTGCTGGAGATGAGACTCTGGGTCATTTGGACCTTTGTTCTGAGCCTCTGCCTCTATTAAATTCTTACTTTCACAGTTAGTTAAGAGAATCTACAAGTACCTTTTTTGTTGTTTTGTACCTTAAAAGAGTGAGATTTTATGGGGATCCTTAATGAGATCATAGCATAATTTTACATTTTAATGGTCGAACCTTATTTTGCTCATTTTTTAACATTTGCAGTTTCACAGACTTTCACCAAAGATGAAATTGGTCAGAAGTGCTGAAATAAGCCCAGACGTTCTGGACTGAAACAAAAGGAATCTCACTCAGCTCATAGGCAGCAGCACAGGCAGGGAAGATGTGGCAGCTGTTATTCAGTTTTTATGCCAGGATTCTGATGAAAATCCAGGCCTAGTTATACTTATTATTTCCAAGTTTCAAATGTTCAGTCTGTTCAGTTCCTGCTTCCGAGCGTCCCGAGAAACTAGTCTGAGCTGTGATTGCTGCGTAACTTCTAAGTACATGCTACAATAACATAATACTCAAATCTGTGAATGCTACTGGAGTTAACCAAATCCTCTGGATGACTGTCAGAAAATGAGCACATCAGTTGCTTTCTGTTGCCCAAGAGAGTTAATTTTTGAAAACAGACTTGTGGGCAGTACACTAACAAGCAAGTCTGACCATAGAATAGTGTGCAGTGAGTCTTTAATTTCCATAGCAGAAGTTGAAGTTGGTAAATTTTAATATTTAGTCATTTATTACAATTGTGTATTAACTTGAGGCATAAACAGAAAATAATTTGTTTTAGTTTACTGCTCAAGTTTGGGATGTAGTTTGTAGATTAGCAGCTTTAAGTCTTTTGAAATAAGATACTGTTGTGGTCTAACCTGGCAGGTGGCTCAGAACCACACAGCTTGCTCCCCCTTTCCCTGTGGGATGAGGAGAGAATTGAAAAAAAAAGATTGAACTTGTGGGTTGAGAGAAAACTATGCTAATATATAAAAAAGAAAAGGATAATAGTTATGACTAAATGTATGTGAATGTGTATAACAAGTGGTGCGCAAGCAATTCTCAATGTGCCCTGACTGATGCCCAGCTAGCCCCCTGTGCAGCAGAAGAAAATGGGATGAACTCTTTTTGCATGGTGTCATATGGTATAGAATTTATCCCATCTAGAATATCCCTTTGGCCAGCTTAAGTCAGCTGGCCTAACTGTCCCCTCCCAGATCTTTCATTGCCCTGAATGGCTCTGGCTCTGCATGACACTGCTTAGCTGCAACTAGAAACATTGGTGTGCTGTCAACATTGTTTTTCTCCTAGAACGAAAGCTGAGCATCATAACAGACCCTCTGAAGAAAACAATACCATCCCAGCTGAAACTAAGATATGAAAAACTGAGAACATGAGTTCAGTTGGATGTTTCCAGCTCTGGCTGTAGAGGCCAAAATTTGTTCATTCTTGTGCTTTCCGTTGGTCTTGATGTGGTTACATGCACATAATGAACAGCAAAATGCAGCCCGCTGGCTTAACTTTGGCTATTTACATGCTTTAATCTTTATGCTCTAGGATTCATATTGCTTAGGAAAAGAGGAGGATCTGAGCCTTTTGTTAGCATTAAACTGGTTTTTGCTGACTAGTTCTAATTACATTATTTCTAGTTGCCAAGTAGAGAAAAGATTCAAATCTTCTGAATACAGCAAAATCAGTAGCTACTAAGCTGTTTTATCAGTCGTACAGATTTGGTTTGCATGTCTGACAGTTTTAGACAAAATCCAACCCACGTTTTCCCTTATCCAAATATTTACATTTTGATAACATTCGCTTATTTTGTCTGTAGCAAGTCATGTCTACGTGGCTTTACACTTTAGGATGGGAACTTAATCTGTTAAATATCAGGAGTGGTGTTCCATACATTTAACGACTACAGAGACTTTGCATTACATGTAGAAATTGCACTGAATTTCTGAAGGAAGAGGAGCGCAAGGTAGCTGATCAGCCTTACTCTGAGTGTTTCTTGTCTGTAGAGTTAACTTCAATGCCTTTGCTTTTTTTTTCTTTAATCTTGAATCCCATATGCCCACTATCTTTCATTCTAGACGTACAGTACTTTAAGGATTTCTGGGGATAAGCAGTGCAGCATTGGCTGACACAGTACCTGTGTGAAGCACAGCTAATAACCCACTGGTCAGCTGCTATAGGTAACACTTGGCTGACTCAAGTGATGGCTGTCATTTCTATCCCCAGTAGCAATACACAAGCATTCTGTGTAATGAATTCTTAAACTAATTACTTTTCAGAAATGTTTGATTTTTTTTTCATGCGTAGAAAAAAACTGTGGTATGCAGTATGCCATTCTTTGTGGGTTTTGACTGTACCTTGCTAAGATTCCCAATGTTAACAATTGCAGACAATTAGGCAGTCTGCAGGGATGGACAGATTATAGGCAGATAAATATGTGTAGATAGATGTGTGCATCCCAGATGGAAAAAACTGGCATATCTGGGCAAATCAAGATGTATGGTACATTTAAATCAACTTTGCTTTATAGTGGAGGTGTTGCCTAAGACTTAATAGTGGCTGCAGTAACAGTGCAAGCCATGAACCAAGTTTTTGGCAGGAGGTCCAAAGGCTGGGAACTATTACAAGCTGGAGAGAACTTTCTGGAAGCTGATTCCATATTAGATTGTTTAAATGGGAAATAGTAGACTTCATACTCTAGGTGCTTTATCTTGTTTGTTTGTGCTTAAGTCCTGCCAACCAAAGCATGATTTGAAAGAGAAATTTGGTTTCTGAACTCTCATTATATTTTCAAGCCTTTCTTGGCAATCTTGAAGGCCAGAAAGGTCCAACGTCTGCTTTTTTGTTTGCTTTTTCTAATTAAAGCTCAGATAACACATTCAAGCTCTTAAGTCTAGAGGCTGGGGCTTTATTAAAACAAAGAAACCAAAATTTGGAAAATAGAGAATCTTTCTGGCTGTTAAGATGAACTTGTTTGCTTAAGCATGCCAAATTTGAAAAGAATTAGAAGGGTAGAAAATGAGTAAAAAGCATCTTCCAAGAAGGTTATCCCTATTTGTCTAAAAGTGGGACAAGGAAAACTTTTATCTCACTTAACTTTCATTTTTGGGTGGCATTTGAACAGGGCTGTGTGTTTGGCAGCTCATCTGTTGAGCCATCTGTTTCATATTGTGCATGTTCAGAAGGCACTTCGCATCCAGGCATGCAGTTCCCCAGTACACAGGAGATGTGAGCTGGATTTGCAGTCTAGCTATCTGTAAACATGGATATGCAATCATATATGCAAATAAATTCTGTTTGTTTTGGAGAAATTGAAGCATTCATACAGCTGGAGAAACCTGAGAAAGGATTTAAGTAGAGAGCCTGTTTCCCTCGTACTGTGCTCAGGCAGTGCAGAATGAGAGAAAACCACCCAACGTCCCCAGGTAGGAAGTTTCTCTTGTAGATTGAAAAGTTCTTGATAGACTAAGAGCTGACACAGTAGCCAGTCTTACAGCCCATTTAAATGGTGTCTTAAGGTGATTATAGGGTACAGAAACTGCAATTTGGTTCTCTACGTTCATGAATCATCCCAGCACAGCACTAGGCATGAACTGGATAGGCAATCAGAAAGTTGTATCCAACTCTTTGAGAGCCTTTGTGCAAGTACATCTTGGCCAGGAAAGAGGATTTGATCCATAAACTTTAATGATACATTAGGTAAATTTCATATTATTTATGGCATACTGGTGGCACTTAACTTTTTCATATGCTGGCTGTTTTGAACATACTTCCTTTATTCAGAATATACTGCTTGTTCCACCCCTCCCTATTCCTTCCTTTCCCCAGAATGCTGACTCAATTCCTTTTACTCTTTCAGCCAGCTTGCAGTTTTAGGCATTTCCTTGTCCAGGTTCCAGTGAAACACACCACTTCCCTCCCAGCAGCACTGGGCAGCTCTGATGCATCTGCACAGCAACACAGACCATGGTCTTTTCACAGGATACACTAAAACTACGGATTTGAGCAACATGCGGGAAGAGAAAATTTTGCTCATGTGGTGCAGTGATGGGAGTAGTGGTAAATCTAGAACGAGCCAGCAGATTTAAGGGAAAAGCTTCATTTCATCATAATTATCTTCCTAGATTATATATTTTCTTTCTATTGCTCTTCATATTAGCCAAAGGCACAGAATGTTTGCGTTATCAGCAAAGCTTGAGTCTTCTGGTGATGAGGATCACAGTTCAGTGGTATTGCTCATAATGAATTGGCCAAATGGAGGATCTGCTGCATTGTTTGGGCAGATCTCACTCAATGTGATACGCATAAAGGTTCTCACTATGACCTCAAATTCAGTGAGCTGCTAGGAAATACTTATTTCTGCTAGAAGTAGCATATGTTATTATTATTGCATGTGCACAATTTGCACATCTACGAATTCAGTAATTTTATTTTTTTGTGATATATTTCATCTGTTGATCTTATCATAGATCCTGATGGTACACTGCTTACTCAAGCTGTATTACTGTTTAAATCAGTCCCCAGAATGGTACAGGAATAGACCATTATTTCAGCAATGTCACAAAATTGTGATACCTACAAGAAATGAGTTCAATTAAAATTTTGCCAGCTTGGATCTTGTTAGTAGAATAAATGCTTTTCTCATAAACAATTTGTCAAATTACTGCAAAGCTGTGAGAGTAGGGGACAAAACTGTAGGCATGCAGAAATATCAGATATATAGTAATGGTAAGGAGGAAAGAGACAAAAAGAGAGATTCTCTGCTGTTTTTAGAACCTGCCAAGAGTGTGACTGCAATATTTTGGGAAGAGGAGTCTTTCAGACTATTGCCATCTGGCTGGCCTTCATCTGTGCCAGTTGTTATACAGGCCAAGCACCCTGTCCTGCTTCCAGAACATTTCTTTGAATAAAAAATTTGATTAAAAAACACAGGAACTGTTACCTGACTGGAAACATATCAGTTAAGTGACACAGAAACCCAAACGAGCAATCCGAGCTTTGGTTTGCCTGTCAGAGACTTTGATCAAAAGCTTCTTCATCCATGTTCTGAAGCAGTTTTTGGATACTCTGCCCCTTTCAAGCCTCACTTGGAAGCAAGAAAGGCTGGCTGTACAATCTGCTCCAATTTGCTGTCCAATACTCGTGATAAATACACTTAAAACAAAATAGGTCATTTGTCTCATTCTTTTCATTACCAGCTATTTCTGAGATACCGTGCACATTGGTTTTGTTTCCTGTACCTTGTTTTTCCAAAAGCCAGCCATCTATCACACCAAGGTGTTTTTTTCAAAGCCTACCTCTGTGTGACAGCATTGGCAACTCAGTTCATCTATCACAGTAGTCTGTGAAGGCATGTCTCAGTCCTACACTGGAGATATCTCTATGTTTTTAATCTGTGCTTGTGGCAACTCCATATGCTGGAAAAAGGAGTTGAAATATCAAAATTAGATATTGCATTGGCTTTTTTAATGAATTGGGTATGAATATTTTGTGATGCCATCCAGGCCTTTGATGAACTTCTCAAATTTAAAGTTAACAGACATCTTGTGTTCCTAAGAATCATAACTAGAAAAATGAGGAGACTTGAAAAGAAAGAATAAGCATCAGATAATTGTAAATAAAGCAGTGTAGATTTTCTTGACCTTGATTTCTTGATCTCTGCCAGGTGTTGGTATAGTTTGTACTTTTGGGCCTATATTTGTGTCACCTGGCTCATAGATCTGTTTTGTAGTGCAGGAGACTCACAGCTCATTTCTAGCCTTGGATTTATTCTTTGCTTAGGAGAATTGGGGATAAAAGCAGCAACTCATATTTTACAGTTAACTAAACAGGTCTACTGATGATTTTCAAGCATTTTTTTTCTTCTGCTCACCTGCATGTATGTAATTTACCATCAGATAGAACTGTCACAAGAAAAGCAGACAAAAGCTCATTCAATCGTTTTGCAGAAATAGTTCTGTAAGTAAATTCCCCAGGGTAAACTTGATTTGAACAGGAACTAATTATATCTCTTCAATAAACAGGAAGAGACTGACAGTCAAGAATGTTTCAGCTCTGGAACTGGAGTGCCTTTGAATTGTGGAGATTTTTTTAGGAAGAGCACATCCTCTTTTCCTGCAAAGCTTATGTAGTTATTTGGTCTTATCTAGTTTGCAAGGCTGCTTCCTCTGTTTTATCCTGAGGACCTTGTTACTTTTTTCTTTTACACCTCCATGTTCTTTGTGTAATTTTCATACCTCATATCTGGTTGTTCTGTGGGCAATTTGGGGGTTTATCCTTCTAAAGAAGGACAAATCTGTCACGTTTGTACAAAATAAACTGATAAGGAATCTGAAAATGTGGTTTTGCACCGAATGTGCACCGATACATTCTTTAATTACTTATTAGCTTTTGTGCAACTCATTTAAATAAACATTACCAGTAACAGCAGAAATCAACTCAGATAATCTTTCAAATTCTGGAGAGCATTTAGAAGGCCAGAATATTTTTAAATGCAATTTTATTTGTAAATCAAGCATCTGTCATCAAAAAGCTGTCATGAGAGCACTGAAATCCATGATGTAGTTTTCTCAATCATGGTAATTACTGCACTGGAAATATTTTCTATGGCTGCTTTAAGTGCTACTAAAACTCAGTTAAGGGCACTTTTTAATGGGTGATTGCCAAATCTTTATAGTCGCATCTATTGCAATGCAAGAGGTGAATCTGCTTGAATTTTCTTACTACAAACAATAGAAAAGAAGCATAAGGTCACAGAGTTCTGCAAGTCCATGTCAGCTGGTGGAGTCTGAATTTCACTCCTGTTCTTTTAGGTCTGATCAGTCACATGCACACCTTAAACAGTTCCATTAAGGCTGACTCATTGCTGCATTGGTTTTGCAACTCAGCCTCAAAACAAAACAGAAAACAAATGAGTCATTAAAGGAATAATTTGGTTGTCTCTAATGGAGTTCATGTTTCAATTGCATGTTTGTGCAACCAGACAAGAACAAATACTAAATTTAGAACTTCTCACTGCGCCCATACTTTGCACAAAGGAGGTAACACTCAGACTTTGAGATTTATTGTACGTTTAAAATACTTTTCACCGAAGAGCAAATTTTAAGTGCTGTCTCATCAGCTGTGTTACAGTGCTGGGTTCGTAACAACTGATTTAGAAGAATGGAAAAGGAAAGGTGGTGTGTTTTAATTACATGTGAGTAGTTCAAAAAAACAAGGAAGGTTTTAAGGCAGCATTCCTCACTCTTACATGCTGACACCAGTGGGATTATTTGTTTTGCACTTAAAGGAACACTTTGCCTGCCAGTGTTGTGCAATTTTTGGCCAAGGAGCAGAACATATTTCTCTCTCTGCTACAGAGCATTAAATCAAAAATAATCCCACAAGGTGGGGCTTTCTCATATATGGACATACAGCAGGAGTGATTCTGAGCAGGGGGAGAGCAGCAAGAAGAACTTCCTGCTGAATCACCCCGAATTCCTTCAGCATGCAGAAGGGACTGCACTATACAAATACAATAGGAAGTGCAGCCTGCAGTCTCTCTTACAGCATATATGCCTGCTACCAATGGAGGCAAGTAATGCTTTGCTCTCCTTTCTCACTATTGTCAATAGTTTATGATCTCCTCCATAACAGCAAAGGCGTAGAAACACACATTTTAATTAGCACAGCTTTAAATGTAGCTTAATCGTGGTTAGCTAACATAGTGAAATCAGCCTTGTCCACGGAAGGCGAAATCATTGAAACCTTTTTGAATGCCATTGATTTTCCATTGCTGTTATGGCTTTTGACCCATCTGCTCGCCATCCCTCTGGCAGTCGTGGTACCATAGCCCCCCTGACAGCTCTGTTCTGTCACCAGGGGGCTCATCGCTGTAGATCATGTACATGAGAGAGGTTATTGCTGAAACCAAGTGGAACATGACTTAAACATAGGAAGGAGTTCTACTAATGTAAAATTAAATGCATGACTGTTGTGTTGTCCTGAGTAAGGACGAGTTTAAGGGCATGTTTAAGTGTTTTGCTTTTTTAGTGCTTGAATCAGTGCTTAGCTTGAAGACTTGGAGGTACTGGGTGAGTGATTTGGGAAAGCAATTATTCACAAAGCAATTAATTTTTAGCTGAAGATCATGCTTAGAAACAAAAAAAATCTTCAACAGCATTAATGTGACCACATGTTTAATAGTTGAAGATGCAGCCATTCCTTGTACAGCCTAATACGCACTTGGATAGAAATAGAACTAAATAGAAATAAAAGGATTATTTGTTGTTTTTTTTTTTTTTCCTTATGGCCAATATTATTGCATTAATGCAATAATTTTTTTTTCATTATTTTATTTCATATTTTCCATTATTTCCAAACCATGTCGATATTCTCTTAGGGTTGTAGTTAAGAGTAGAAGAAAATGAAGAAAAACTGAGAAGACACTAAGAATTTATAAGAAGAGAAAAAGAAACAGGAATATGGAAAAAAAAGAGGCAGCCAAGATATACAGTAATGCCCTCAAAATGGCATAATGCCATAAATAGTCATGAGTTTGTCTTAGATAAACAGTTCTATGAGTAGAAAAACAATTGTAAGGTTCAATAACACATTCTTTTACCTAACTTCTTTATGTATCCTATAATTCTGAAATGAATAAGAATCTTTCTGATAGGCACAGTGGATTAGTTTAATGTTAGGGCCATGCTGGGAATTTAGCAGGTAGATTTTTAGAACACATTCATTTTAAAACACAGTAGACCTGTAATTGTTCTGGGAAGGCAAATCTTGCATTGCCTGGACTTGAAGTATAGACAGCATGCCTCAGGAAAGACAGAACAAAGGATAAGCTCTTTTGCTTGCTGCTTTGTAAGCATATTAGTTTTCAATCTTCATTATTATTGAATATACAACACGCATTACAATATTGATGTGTTTAATTTATAATGAAGACTGTTGCTGTTGCATCAGTGGTAATGCTTGTTCTATTTCTATCCAAGTGCATATTAGGCTGTACAAGGAATGGCTGCATCTTCAACTATTGAACATGTGGTCACATTAATGCTGTTGAAGATTTTTTTGGTTTCTAAGCATGATCTTCAGCTAAAAATTAATTGCTTTGTGAAAAATGTTATTCTGCTGTGTGTCATCCATCTAGTATACTAGAGATCAGATTAGTATTTTTAATAAATATATACATTTTATCTAATTCTTTTGAGGCTTGAGGTGTTGCCCCATGAGATTGGCCCGTATAAATTAGAGAAAATATGCTTGCAGTCTTATAAATTCCTAGTCTCTTCATAAGAATTCTAAATATCATGGTTCAGAAATGGTTTTGCTTTTTGGGTTTCTCAATATTTGCAATAGAAATTGTATAATTTCCCCAAAACAGAGGTAAAACCAATTATTCCATCCTGTACTCTATTTTTATGTGACAGAAGACTGCCAGAACAGAAAACTGTGCTGAGTAAATATGTAAAGATACCTTAATGTCCTCGTTTGTGCTCCTTTAACACTGCCACCATTTTGTATGAATTTGATCTTCCCACAACCCCCTTTAAAATGTTTTCAACGCATCTGTAACTGCCTGCATACCACCACGAGGAGCCAAGAGCACAGCTCCAGAGGTGTAAGCAGATTAGTCATTAGGATGCAGCTTTCAGAATGATTGCTGTAGTTTGCTGGTAACTTGGCATCTCTGTAGAAGATATGCTGTAGCACTCAGGCATTACAGGCTTCATGCAAAAAATTAACAGATACCCATGGAAAATCTTACAGAGAAGGTCAGGCTAGATTATTTTAATGGTCTCTTGTGGCCTTTAAAACATAACAGCCTATCAGGAATCCTACATCCACAAAACTCGCAGCTGCATAGAGCATAAAGAGCACATAGAGCAACAGGGGGGGTGTTACTGTTTAGAGACACACCAGCATTTGGGATCTCCTAAAACAACTTGTATCACTGGTCCTGGAAAGTACTCTGACGTTTGGATACCTTCAGACCAAAAGGTCACCAGAGTTTTGTGCTGATCTCACTTCTCAGGAGGGATCGATCAGCACCAGAAGTGTGGTAAAATGCTGCTGTGTGTCAGGAGCCCAGCTGTTGCTTGGCTTTCTGACAGAAGCCTAAAACAGTCGGTGCCTACCTGTGAGCGAGTCTTTTATTTCCACTCTTTGATCAGAGAATTGCAGTTTTTTTCCCCAGGATGTTGTGTGCTTGTGCAACATTTCCTTTTGTTCTGTGAAAATCCAAGGGGTTTCATTTCACAGTTTCAATCCTCCATTTGGTGTCTGTAGTATCGGAGCTCCTAACTTGCCTTGTGCTGAAATACCAGAAAGCTGGCTAAGTCATTTCATGTTGAGGTGTGCAGGAGGCAGGAGTGAGTCAGCTCTCCTGTCAGCATCCAGAGCATTCATGGAGTGTAATAATACTTTTCCTAGAACGAGCAGAACAGGTCACACGGAATACCTACGTGTTGTTTGGGAAGAAAAATAGTGGGCTTCCTGTGTGCAGAGCCACAAACAATGCTATAATAAAGGAAGGCATGGTCATTTAGATGTTATTTCCAGGGAGACCAGCGGATCTCATTAAAATGTTATTAGCCTTACTAAAGGTACTTGATGACTATAAGAGATGTATAAAACACAGAGGTTGTGAGCATCTGATTCTCACTTGTGTGAGGCCTTTCTAAACTCTACAGTTGTAGCACAGCTTCAAACTCAAGTTGGCTGTACTAGCACAAGTCCTATTGCACACTTGCACAGTGTCTTAAAAAGGGGTTTTGCACTGAAACGGCGTACTAGTACTGTTCTCCATGTCCTCTTGAGATTTTGATTCTGGCTTAGAAGCAGATAGCTGCTTTCTCCTGGGAGCTGTCATGTCTAGATTCACAGAAATCTGCAGCACACATTCAGTGGCAGCAAGCTGATGAGTGCTGCTGTAATTATTACAGAGATGTCAGAGGCCAGCTAGCTGTTTTAACTCAGGTAGCTGGGATCCAAGACAGGACTCCTTTGCAGGAGGCCCAGAACAGTCAACACCATGACTGTCCCGACTCAGTATTGACTGATTGGAGCTCATTATTATTTTAATTAGCAGAGCCCACATAATTACTTTGAGTGATTCTTGCACTGTGACTCCATGCTGAGCGGTCACTTGTTTGACCATGTGCACTGAAAGGAGCTGTAGCTGTAGAGGTCCAGAACCACATCCCCAGAGCTGCCCGCTAGCTTCTAACTTCCTACCTCAAGCCTCTGGCAGCTGGTGGTGATCCAGCACTCTCTTCTGTGCCCCACAAACACTGACAAGCTCCAGTACTGCTGTCCCGTGGAGACACGGCTGTGGTTTCACAATCTTCTGGTTTATTTTCCAGATACTAATTATTGTGGGATAGTATTTCAATTTTAATTACAGATGAAAAAATCAACCTACAAAGATAAGAGCATATGTTATTTTCTAGGAATTTTACTTCAGAGGAAATGAACATGAGGTAGAGGTGTGACAATCAATGTGAATGGTGTGAATACATTATACTATTTGCTTTTAATATTCTTCCCTTCCATATAGTCTTTTTTTTCCTCCCAGAAAGAGGTCAGCAGAGCAGAGCTTCTAGAAAACCTTTATTAGACAAGAGGTGAGAAAGAGGGATCCCACGTGTCCTGTGGCAGATGTAGATAGCAGCCAGCAAGGACTGAGGATTGACAGGCTGCAGAGGTGGGTGTGAGCATTAGCATAAGTGTGAAACTGAGCTGGAAAAGGATTTCAATGGTAGGGAATGAAGAACAGAGGAAGGCACAATGCACTCTTTCCAATAGATACGATTCCTGATAATTTCCTCTGGTCTGAGTGCTAGACTCATACCTGGTCCATCTTTGGCACGAGTACAAAAATAAGAATGCTTTTCCTCCCCCCTCGGTTCCTGATGTATGACTTTGTGGTAGTGCAAAGCGGTCAGGGGAGCGACCAAAATAGCTGCTGAGTGGGAGGGAGCAGGTACGGCGGCAGCTCCTGTATGAGTCCGTGCCCTGCGGCACTGTACCTATGGCAGGGACCCTACCGGGGATGTGCCGGACCCATGCCGATTCCCCTTGGGCCCTTTTCCCAACTGTCACAACCCCAGTCCCAAAGATGCTGCAGCTCTGGGCTGGGGACTTCCCCAGCTTGGGCGGCGGCTGAGCCAGGGAGCTCGGAACGCGTGGAGCATTGGGGCCAGCGGGGCCGTACGGGAAAGCCAAATACGAGACCCGATCCGTATCATGGCTGCTGCTCCGGGTTTTTGCCGCAGCCGCCTCCAGCGCTCCGGCTCCAGCCGTGTTCCGCCGCCCGCCGTTGCTTTACCGCTGCCGTCTGAGGGCGGAGGCTCCGGCTCCGGGCCGGCGGGCGGGGATCCGGTGCCGGATTTTGGCCGGGACCGTCCGGGGAAGTTGCCGAAGTTGGGCAGCGAGCGCTGGGTCGCGGCGCGTCCTTCCTGCGGCCCGGCCGGTGCATGATGGAAGCAGCATGGCCGCCCACCTCTCCCTGACACAGGTACCTCCCGCCGCGGGGAAGGGGCCGCCCGCCTCTCTCGGGCCGAGGCTCGCCGCCTCCCGGGACGGAGGAGCGGTGGCCCGGGGCCGGAGGCGAGCGGCGCGGCCCCCGCGGAGCGGTTCGGCGCCGCCTTGGCCCACGGCTTTGTGCGAGCCCCGCGCTGTCAGGTTGCGGCCGCGGCGCAGAGCGAAGGTGGGCCGGGCGGGCGGGAAGTCCTGAGCCGGTCGGGCGCCGCCGGCCCCGCGGCGCGGCCCCGTGCGGCTGCAGGTGCCTCTGCCCGCGGCCCCCGGCGTTCCTCGGCCGGGGAGCGGCCCGCAGCGGGCCGCGGCGGCTGTCAGCGCGGTCGGGCTTTTGTCTCGGGGAAGGAGCGGCTGGCTTCGACGAAACGAACAGAAAACAAACCCCGAGCCGCCCCGCGGATGGCGAGGGCGGGTGGCGGAGCCGTGGGGCGCGGCGGTGCTCCGGAGGGCTGCGAGGCGGCGGGCCGGCTGTGCGCTCGGGGGGCCCACGGGCTGTGCCCCATGTTCTGACGTACCGGCGGTGCTTTAGCAACCGAGGTACCGGTACGGAAGGCGTGTCACCTCGTTTCGGCTACCTGCGTGCCGTGGGGACGCTTTGGTGTACTGGCTCTCGTTCCTTAGAGGGTCGATAGGTAGTAAACTGCAGGCGGGGCTGGTTCGTGCAGCAGGGACGGGGATACATTCGTTCCGACTGGCGGGCCTGCGTTGGTTGCTGCGGTGCTTTGATCCCACCATCGATAATGTCGTTTGTTTTAACGACAAACAAGCTACTAAATAAGTGTGACTCACCAAAGCATGCGTGAGACAACTGCAAAGTTCTGAGCGAGGCTGCTCCATTTGCAGTTATTCCCCAGTGGAGCTGGCTTTTGAGGAAATCGTCAGTCATTTCCAGTGTGAAACATCCCCATGCTACAGATTTGAAAAAGTTTGCACACAGCAGTAACTGATTCTGTGGGCTGCTGTATGGGCACGGGCTGTTCTGGCTCGTTATGTGGGGAGGGGGAAGGAGTGTCTGCTGTAGAGCGTTCTGCAGTAAAACATGATTGCTTACAGGCTGTATAATCCTGTCATTGTAGAATTTATTGACTTTTTTGGTCACGTGGATGAGGAACTAAATAGAAATGTGTTAATGTTGACAGAGGCAGAAAAATTGCCGCTATTCTTAAAACCACTGTGACTGCAACTTGCATCAGTGGTTAGATTGAGGAAGCATTTTCTGTTGTTGATCATTGATGTGAGGGTTTCTTTTTTTGGCAAGTGAAAGGAGGGTGAGTAGAACAGGAATAATTTCAGGAAGTCAAACAAACCTGAAGGTAATTTCTTAAGTTGAGGTTCTAATTCTTGGCATTCTACAGTTTTGTAAAATCTTAACAAATCATAAGTGTTTTGAATGTGTTTAGATGTAGTATGAGGAAGTGAAAATGAGTACGGGTTGGGTGGGAGGGTGGGTATAGTTACCACCTACAGTGAGATCAATTACTTAAACCACCAGGAGAAGTATGCAGGCTGGTCCTTTGCTGCATGTAGACCTCATGCAGAGAGTCAGAAGCAGTCATGCTTGACCTGCAGTCAAGCTCACAGTTGTCTCAGATTTTCTTTCCCCCTTTCCATGTGGGTTTGACTGATTTAACACAGCTAGGAAGTTGGGGGTTTCCAAAATCAGACTGGGGTATTTTCAAATGGCTTTGCACCTGTGGTGTCTGAGAAGGCCAACATCCTTTATTTGAATATTAAGGCTCTGCTTAAGAAATGTGGAACTTTGATAACTAAACACATTTCAAACCTGTGTAGCTGTAATGAAATTAACTACATTGAGTATACTTAAAGAGCGTTACAAAATGAATATGTTTATCTCTTCTCTTACCCCCAGTTTTGGTAATAATCTGAGGTATCTTTAACGTGGAAACAAGATAGCAGTACCAGTGAGGAGGAAGTGTTGGTATCTAGCAGTGTCATCTGTTGTTGGAGAACTCAAGTATCGCCAAGGAGAAGAGTTTCATTTTTGACCTTCCAACTATGGCTACTTATCTTGTTTAATTTAGAGAGGGAAAAGCAAATAGAAAAAGCACAAAATGCATATCAGGAGTATGGAAGGTATGTATGTTGAATGCTGAATGTTGAAGGCTGGTGTAATACAGGCATAAAAAAGCTCTGTTGCTTTTGAGAATTAAAGCTGTGGTTCAGCATGACAAACTGCGTGATTGAAAGTTTGGAGGAATCAAGGTGGGTCTGCATGGAAGTATTCAGGGAGAATGGGAAGATAACTTTTGTTTGCCTCATACTGTGTCATGGGTGTCTGGAATTCCATGTGGTGTTCTCCAAAAGACTCACTGAATATTACTGAATGAGGCTAAGTTACATACCTGCTAGGTTTCTATCCAGTTACTGGAGTATATAGGATATAAATACACAAGAGTGCAAAGGACTGGTTTGTAGTAATAGATATGTTATAATAGAACCAAAAAGCAAAGCTCTCCAGTGACTTAATTCTTTTTCTCTCCAGGTATCTGGTGAACTCCAGATTTTTGTTAGGAATCACAAAATGATTTTTATTTTTAAATATATGTACCTATTTTATAGACATGAGAAATCTGCTTTTCCACTTTCTGCCCTCTCTGAAAGATCAGGAAATCTGAGTGTGTGTGCATGAATGTGTTTCAGCTGGTAAAGCAGACAGGGCTTAATTTTTTGGTTGAGATTGACCTTGTTAATGGCTGAAAGGCAGTGGAGCTGCTTCTTTGTGTTTGACAGACTTTGTTCAGTACTGATTAGAAGATGGTTGAGGTTTCCTGGCATGATTTGAGAATAAAATTGAACAGTATTTAATTAAGCAGTGACAGATGTCTGTGCAGAAGGAAGATGGCAGTTTCTGCGCATGCTTCAGCTGCCTAAGGGGAATGAAAGTTCTGACTCTTCAAGTGCATGGCTGTAGATGCATATAGATTATAGCAAATATTTTCTTAATTTCCCCTGTGTTGTTGTTAGAGAGGGAAAAGCTTTTAATCTGAACGAAGCTTTCATTCAGTAACTCTTTTAACATCATCATAACTGTGATAAAAAAAGGTGTGATTCCAGAATACAGTGGGCTATGTAAAGTATGAGCAAGAAATGCCTGTAGAGAATCTCTGCTCTTGTTTAACAGTTTGGAATATATAATGATGCGTGGTCAGATGAATGTGGAAGTGCCATCTAGGCCTCAGTAGGACAAAATTCCAAAAGAATGGGTGTAAACAATGTGAAAGGAGGAATTTTATTGAGGGGAAAAACACACAAAGAGTAGATCCAGATACTTCTTTTAATGGATGCGTTGTTTGAGCATGTGTATTTTCTATGAAGCTGAAGTTGAGTTGTTCTTAGCACAGACAGCGATGGAAAGCTTTACCATTGCATGTTTCAAATAAGAAAGAAAGGCAGTGTGAGAAAGGATGGGTTTATTATTGTTTGGAAGGGACATCACATTAAACACAGCTTGCCTTAAACTTCACTGCTTTTTGGCTGTGTGGTTGTGCTGTTGTTTGCTTGTAACTCTGTCATTCCTATTCCCAAGCTATGCACTGCTATAGGGATTCCAGGTGTTGTAGTTGTCCCTTGCCATTACATTTGTCTTTTATGGACTAATTTCATACTCTCCTCAACCTTTAGGAGGCTGCTGCTTCTAATAGTGGAAGAAGAACTGCTTGTACTTTATTCTTCCTTCCCTTTTTAACTTCTCTGAAATGGGGAGCTGAGATTCTCGCTGTGTCTGAAAGGTTCTTTTCTATCTTGAGTCATCTTGAGACCCAGGAAAGAGCAAGAGGATGGCTGCATGCGGAATGTTTACTAGCAGATGGTGTCATTTGACATGGAAACAGTGAAAACAAATCCTAAAACTTGGCATCATAATAGAATACAGAATTTTGGTTTTTAATTGAAATAGAACAGCTCACCTTCTATCTTACTTCCTATCTCATTTGGTTTGGAGGGATGCTTTGTTTTTTGTGAGTTTTTTTCCTCTGCAGATAGCCCCCCAGTCAGGGCTTTCTCACTGCTATGAGCAACAGAAGGTTGTGGACGTTAGACCTAAGTAAAAACATGACAGCGGGGTGAAAACATGGCTGTAAAGGCTTGAGTGCCTCTAGAAAATGAAAAAGACTGGTGTCCCTGAAGGTGGTTTTTTTATTTCCTGGGATAATATCCTGAAGTTCAAAGGTTTTGTAACAAAGGTGATAATTACTGGAACAGACGTTACTCTTGTGAAGTGATAAACTTTTAAATGCAAACATGATAATGTATTTTTGTATTTTTGCATGCAGTGGAATCTGACCTTTTCTCCCTCCTTCCTTTTTGCATTGTGAACAAGTTGAGGTTGTGCTCTACAGTTGCATATTACAAATCTCGTAAAAAGAGTGCTCACAGGTAAATTCTGCAGCAACACCTTCAGAAGCAGAGCAGTGTTTTTCTTCTTGCAGATAGAGCACATTCCTGACAATATTAATACCTTTTAATGTGGGGTGTATTTTGCAGGAAAAGTCAGTTACTAGTAGAAATAGTTGGGAATTTTTTTATTCTGTCTGGTGTCACAGGAAATTCCAGTTGTTGCAATGATACTGATGTTGAAGTGAACATTGGAAACACTGCTGAAACAAATAAGAATGACTGGCTTGTGCTCCAAGTGCTGAATGAGAAGATTGTTTTGCACTCAGTGTTTTCCTTGCAGGACTCCAACATGATATTTCCTGTCCAGGAGTGACAATGATAGGTTTGGCTGTAATAATGAAACATTTGGCTGAACAAAGAGTGATATTGGGCAAGAGGGATGATGTGGGCTTTTACTTCTAGAGCGCACAGTGCTCAACTTTGTTCCAGTATTTTGCTCCTAGCTTTAATGGGATTTTGCATATACTGGTACATTATGATGAATTAATGAACTTAGTAAAACATTTGAACGTTTTGGGGAATAGCCCCTCTAAAATGCTATTAAAATTGTAGGTGAATTGATAAGTGCAGCACTTGACAATTAATTGAGAAAGTATAGTATGCTTTGGGGCATGCTGGAAAGTGCTGGAAAGTGGTGTATTGGTGCTGCGGTTGTCAGGTCTGGCAAAATGTGAATGTATTTTGTCAGGCAATTCTAAGGGCTGTGTAAATGGCTGCTTAGGTAGTGGCTGACACAAGAAGTGCCAAAGCAAAGTCAGAGTGCAATAATTGTAGGTTTAGATGCTGTTTAATCCTTGCTTGAGTTTAGGTGAACTCTGGATGTATGGTAGGTGGTAGTGAAAGTAAGGCAGAAGGGATCTTTGGCAACGATACAGATTGAAATATCTCCTCCCCCCCTTTTTTTAATAATAATTGTTGCTGTGAATTTAGTTAGGAATCCACGACTTACTTAGATATCTGAAAACTTTGCAGGCTACTTGCTTAAGGCACTGAATTCTAAATGATGATTTAGTGGGTAATGAAATCCAGCTATCTTGCTTGGTATTCATTAGCGAGCACTTACGGGACTGTATCATCGCAGGCTTCTTGGCTTGTATTGGATCTTGCATACAAATTTGTTTCGTGCTGCCTATCCTGGTGACCTGTCTGAGAGTAACCTGATAGTGATCAGTGTCAGTGGCTCCAAAACAAGGAGCAAGTCTTCTGCAAGTTACAGTATAACAGTCCTCATCATTTTGCAAAACAGGCTTATATAAGTGCTTAATGCTTTATGAAGACCAGCAAAAAGTGTTTCCTAGCTCTAGTCATCCGGGGAGAAGGGAGCTGAAATGCAGATTTTATGGTTAATTGAATATCCTTTTTTTTCCTTTCTTTTTTTTCTTTACAGCTGTCAAGTGCAAATCCTGTGTATGAGAAGTTCTATCGACAGGTGTGTATGTTCTTGCTGAGAAAAGAAACTTTCTTCTACATAAAAGAATATTCCTTTGCTGTAGACTTCAGCATGGCCAGCAGAGTGTAAATGTTTGAAGTTCAAGAAAAGCACTGCTGACTTACAATATATTTCTCTATTAACTAACACTTGTCTGAGATGTATCAGTACCAAAGAAAGTGTAAGATGATTTATATATGGCAGTTTGCTAGCAAATTCAACAAAACATACATCAATTTACAATAAGAGGACTGTTAGCAGTTGGACTGGAGTAAACCCCTGCCAAGTACTGTGCTGATGTGGTTGGTTGTTTTCCATTTACAAGTGAAACTGACTTTGCTGTGTTTGTAGACCAGTTAGGTTTATGTAAGACTTGCATCACTCTTTGTGCCTTAAGGTTCTTCCCAGTGCTGTGAGGAGTGAAAGGCAACCGAATGCCAAAAGCATATGTGTAGTTCTTGCAGCTTCACTCAGTGGACATAAATTCTTTTGATAAATAAGATTTGTCATTTGTCTTTTATATTTAGATTCAGAAGGAAAAAAAAAGTTTGTTTTCGTAAAAACAGGTTTAAAAAAAAAGGTGTACAGCACCATTTATCAACTTATGCCTCAAAAAGTTGGGCACTCACTTCCTAAGAGGGACCTTTCTCCACGAAAGGGGCATTTCAGTTTTGAAATTGATGAACAAAAAAAGGGAGTTTACCTTGGTCATAGTTAGAATGGCTTATGAGAGTTGAAAGAAATAGCATCACCCTTACGAAGCTATCTTTCAGTCTGATGAACAAACTTGTCATCTCTCTCTCTAGGAATACAAGTCCTTTAGAGAACACCATATTATGTTTATCGTTAGAGGGTCGCAAGAAAAGACAAGGAACTCACTTTTCTCCCTGTTAGATTTCCTAGCTCCGTACAAATGGCTGTTTCACTGACTTGGATGATCTTTGCCACACACCTGTCTGTCCCTTCTTCATGGTTGCAATTGCTTAATCACTGAAGTATGAAACAAAAAGTTGGATGAAGAAAGGGAGTTACAGGCCAAGTATGATCCAGCTTCTGAAGTCACTTAGCATCTTGCATCCATTGGCTTAAGCAGCCTAGTGACACTGGAGCATCGTCTGGCAGTCTTAGCAGGATACAGCCTGAACCTGATGTTACTGTTAGCTGTGTTGTGTCAGTGGATTTTTTTCTATGGAATTGAGTCTTCTGACTTGCTCAGCCAAATGCTTTTTCTGCAAGCATCAGTACTAAGAAGTAACTTTGGAATGTACTGTCTAAACACTTTCAGATGCACATGATAACTTTTTCCTTCTCCTCCTTTATATAAGGAGATGTCAGCTTTCAAAATAGCAGTGTTAGAAAGACATTTCCCTTTTTTCTTATAGTATTAGTAGAGCACGTCTTGTTTCTTTCATACTAGAAGCACTTAAGAGCTTTCTGTACCAATGAAGAATAAATTCATCACCTGAAGTAGCACTGATGCTTAGTACTCCTCCAGTTCTATCATAAACTTATTCATTTTACGCAGTCTAATTGCTGTGAAATTAAAAATAAACACAGCTGATACTGTGTTACACTGCCTTTGCTGAGAGAGATTCTCATGTGGCTATGAGCATTCTTTGCTAGCTTTTTGATAGCTTCTGTAGTGAGTTTCCATCAATTTGAAAGCTGGTTTGTGATGTGAGTTGCCTTTTTTTCTTCTATCCCCAGGTTGATTCTGCTAATACTGGAAGAGTGTTAGCTTCTGATGCAGCTGTTTTCTTGAAGAAATCTGGATTGACAGACTTGGTACTTGGAAAGGTATTTAATGACAAGTATTTAATAATCCTGTGGTCCCTTACTTCAGTTAGCATCCCCTGTAAATTAAAATACTTGGAAAGGTATGGCAGGATACATGATCTTCCCTAGTGTGTTTTCAGTAGTGCTATTTAATAGTTTCAAACTTCAGTACCTGTGCTTATTTAACTGTATATGTTACTCGTGATGGAAATTAAAACAGCATTTAAATTTGTCACCACAAGTAATTGCTGTAACAAAAGTTAAGAACTGAACTTCCATCCGAGAATTAAATTGTTTTTAAAGTGAGTGAGAACTTGTCAGCTTCCTCTTAGTGTTTTGGAATACCTTTGACTATTGTTTTTATGTTTTAGATTTGGGACTTAGCTGATACTGATAGCAAAGGAATCTTGAACAAACAGGTATGATTGTATGATGAATGAGGTTACTCTAACTGCTAGCAAACCTTGCAATGAGATGAGTATTAATGTTTCTGGTTCAGGAAGGCAATTCTTCTCATAGGATTTTTTTTCTGATATGTACTCCCCATTTCAGTGTAAGCTACAATAAGTGAAGTACCCTTCAGCTTCCTCATCTGTTTCTCTTCAAGTCATAAAATGAGCTGCTGTGTATGTGTGCAATACAACAGAGGAATAATTTAAGTCTAATGTACTGTATTTACTATTAAGGTAATTTTTCCTCTTAATCTTGAGGGCAAAAATGCAGAAATTAAAATGCTATAAAATCTTCAATTTATCTAATTTTGCTGGATTTCATGTGTGTGTTTGGACTTGTTGTTTTTAAGCTGCAGCTGTGAGCAGTATGTCTGTGTCAGTCAGATGTACATCAGTGATGCATGTAGCACGAGCTGCTGACAAGCTCTGATGTGATATTGCTGTTAGATGCTTTGAAGTGTAGTTCATTAAATAATGGCCTGCAGAGAGTTGGTTGCTTTAGTCCACATTCGGAAAAGGTGCTTGTAGCATCTATGAAACAAATCTTTCATCAGCCTTCCAGTTTGGTTCATCTATTTCATATGCTGTACACTTCTTCCCTCCTCCACTGTCAGCTACCTTTGGGGTTAACTCAGTTCCTTCAAGATAAACAGCTGTACTCACTGCTTCAGATTCTTACTTCTCTGTCATAGAAGAACTGAGTGCAGACAGCTGGTTATACTGGCAAGGAAGCAACTGAATGCATGGAGCTAGTAATAGTAAGTTTTACCTCGCTGGAAGGATTCAGTGTTTTTTTGACTACTGCTTTCTGTCATTTTGCAACTCCTACCTTCCAAGCTGTTTGTGACCATTGTATGTATAACAGTGCTAGAAAACTTCTTAATTCTTGCTCTTGCATATTTTCATACAATAAAACTTTACAATTTTATTTTTCCTGTAGGAGTTTTTTATAGCTTTACGACTTGTAGCATGTGCACAGAATGGATTGGACGTTTCCCTGAGTAGCCTCAATTTGCCTGTTCCTCCACCAAGATTTGTAAGATTTTATTTTTAATATGCCTATCAACTTCTTACTAATAAGAAGCTTTGAAGCTAACAATTAGGAGGACTTGTTATGAATACCAAATATTTCTGAAAAAGGTGTTGCAGGGAGGGGAAAACAAGAGAATGTGGAGTTAGAATAAGGTGCTGCATGTTCTAGTGGGGTTATAAAAGTAGAATTGTGTAAAACTGGAATATTTATGGCACTTGTTCTGTTAGTGCTGTCCTTAATGGAAGAAAGGTTTTAAATTTCTTACTGTAAATCTTTATCTCCCTCACTAAAGTATGCATGACTAAAATGCTTTGAGAAGCAATAACTTCTCAAATAAGGGGGTGGTTTTGAAAGGTCAGAACTCTTTTTTTTTTTTTTTTTTTAAAGTGAGTCTTTTCTCTCTTCTTTTTTTATTAGACTGATACTAGTAGTCCTTTGCTGCTCAGTGGAACAGCATCAAGTGATATACCATGGGCTGTTAAGGTAAACAAAATATCATGCTACTATGTAGAATGGTGATGTGCTTTGTAAGGAAACACAAATCTGAGAAAAATATGGTACTGATAGCTATAGTTCATTGCACATGATAAATTGACATTCCTGTTCAATCTGTACTTTGGCTTGTAGATCTAATTTGTGTGGGTCTGGGGGAGGTGTGAAACTGCTTGGGAAATCTTGGGAAGAAACTTGATTTATTGAGAATAGTCACTTAAAGGCATGAAAATAAATGAGGACTAAATCTCAATGGATTTTGTACAAGTCTCTGCCTTTAAAAAGAAAAAAAAGGGGGGGAGGATGTAATTTCTGTGTATCAGGAACTTCTATGTATGCTTCTCTCGCTGTAGCTTTGACAAAAGTGAGTCAGTATTTTTGAAAGTGCTTTATGGAGTGCAAGTGTGATTATTTTTCTTCTGCTCTGCAGCTGGAAGACAAGGCCAAGTATGATGCTATTTTTGACAGCCTAAATCCTGTTAATGGACTACTGTCAGGAGATAAAGTGAAACCTGTACTCCTCAACTCAAAACTGCCAGTGGATATCTTAGGACGAGTAAGAGTAGCTTCCTATTATTTTTTTTTCCAATTAATTGTTAATTCGCAGGTAATAACTATGCTTCACTCATCTTCATCTGTTTCTCACATCCTGTGTTTATAGTAATAAGCCTAATTACTAAATATTGTCATATGGAGTGACCAGACATACAGTTGTTAAACTGTAAAATTTTTCATTGACATTTTGATAGATTACCTCTAATTATAATGTATCAGTTTTGTGTATGCTTCAACACTTTGTTTTGGACAGGGTTCAATTAGCACTTCGATTTCAGACTCTTCTTTTGCATGGTCTGTATGAATGTGTATCACTTACTGAAAACTGCTGTTAGATTAGTAGGACTTTAGATACAGTGGGAGGAGGCTGTTCTCTCATTTGTTTTGTAGTGATATAAAAAGGCAAACACTACAGTTTAGGCAAATATCCCTATATTCTTCTTTTTATTGGTAGGTGTGGGAATTGAGTGATATTGACCGAGATGGAATGTTGGATCGCGATGAATTTGCAGTTGTAAGTATCCTATATGCCTCAGAATTCTGAAAATGGAATGACAGAAGCTCAAAATGGGTGAATTGCGTGTTGGGTTCTGACTGTGCAGTTTCATTTCTTGCCTTTATTCAAAGACTTTCATCTAATTTTATTACTGAATTAGCATCAGTTTATTGAATATATCATTACACAAAGTAGCTTTCCCTCTGGGCTAAATGAAATATTGTGAAAACATGCTACAAAGTTATTTCTTAACTAATTCTTTCTCCTCCTTCTCTCCTCATTTGTGTTTGTTTCTTTGTGTTCAGGCCATGTTCTTGGTGTACTGCGCTTTGGAGAAAGAGCCAGTGCCAATGTCCTTGCCTGCAGCTTTGGTGCCACTATCCAAGAGAAAACCTATTAGTGTTCCAGGAGCAATGCCATTAATCCCTTCTTCAGCATCTTCCAAAGATTCTCATCAGTCCTTGCCACCTGTAGGCATTTTAGCTGCCAAAACACCATTAACACAGGTATAATTCTGAAGGAAATTGGGGTCAAAAGATTTGTTCTTTATGTTGTTCTTTGGTGTGTGCTTATGTGAGGAGTCTTGATAAACATTTTTTATTTCCTTCTCCTTCCCCTATTGATAATAAAATTGAGGAGGGTGATGGGAAGACAAGATTAAGAGAAAAGATAATACATAATTTCTTCAGATGTCTGCAAATATAAACAGTTGGATAAAAGCATATTATTTAGTGAAGATTTTGAAGATATTTTTAAAATAAATTGTTTCAAAGCATCTAGCTCAACCTTAGAACACTTAGAAAACAGTTAAATCCAAGCATACGTAGGCAGAATGTTTGTTCTGACTGAATACTGATTGGAATCTGGGCAGTTTTTAAGACATTGTGATAGGATTGTGTATGCACTTACATGTTGTGCACAGAAGCAGTTTGAAGAAGACGTTCATGAAAACAGTAGATCACTGCAAGCTATGGAAAGAAAGAGGACAGATGGTCTAGCACATCCCCTGAAATATGTGAGATCTGGTGCTTGTTCTAAATGTAGTTACTGAGAAACTTAACTCCAGCAGAAAAGCATCTTATTGAATTCTGATCCTTTTAGAATCCAGAATTTGGGAGTATGTCTTTTCAAGTGCATTGTAATTTACTGGTTGTATTTGAAGCAAATGTTGAGGAAGGAATCTGAGGTGAGAGCTGAAGTACTTTAATGCATAAGATGCTGCTTGGATATTTGGGTACCTGTATTTGAGAAATCAGCAGATTGGCACTTTGTGTCTCCTGGTTCCCAGACTTTGGCAGCTTACTTGACTGACTTAAGCCTGGGTAATGTGTGTATTACAGAGCAGTTGTGTTCTGGATGAGTGTCTTGGTGTATGTTTTTGTTTGTTTGTTTTTTTTATACAGCACCATTTGGGATTTGTATATTAAGTGTCCTTGTACACTTAAATTAGTGTCCACGAGCATGCATATACGCAAAAGCTGAAGCAATTTTCACTCATCCTCCCTCCATCTTCTTATAGTAAATAGTATAGTATTGGAAAAATTGCTGAAGTAAGAAATGTGGCTGTAACTCCTATCTTTACCTTAGTAAGAACTTCAGATGTGTAATTTAGAATGTCCCAGCTGTTAACTCTGAGCTTGACCCATCTAAAGCTCTCCAGCTGTGTAAGGAAGAGTGAAGTTGATGGAGGCAGACTATGAGTACAGTGGTGAGTGCAAAACCCCTTGCTAGGAGGAGATCTGGGCCCCAGGGAATATTTCTGTTGCATAGGCAAAGAAGTAGAGCAGTATCAACCAGCTGTGGCCCTTCACTGATACCAGTGTTGCTGCTTTTGGAGTGTCTTGCCTATACGTGTCTATTTTGGATGATAAAAGTGATTCATAAATCTAAAATGTGTGCTATAGTCCATGAATTATGTAACTCTGAAAGTATATAACCAAAAACAGAACTGTCTTTATCTTGGTATTGTGGGTTTTGTTTTCCTCTCTACCACTCCCCCTCCCTTCCCTTCAGTGGGTTGTATCGCCTGCAGACAAAATTAAGTATGATGAGATCTTTATGAAAACTGACAAGGACATGGATGGATTTGTGTCAGGTGTGGAAGCCAGAGAACTATTCTTGAAGACAGGACTGCCTTCTGCTCTGCTTGCACATATCTGGTAGGGATTATTTTCCCTTGACAGCTGTTTAGACGATGGCTTGGTTCTTGATCCTTCCTAGCTCTTTTCATGAAAAGTGCTATGCTGACATTTATAGAAAATGAGAGCTATTTTCATATAAAGTAGCAAGGCCTCTGTATTAGCAGTGGTAACTTAATTTGCTTCTACTTTTGGATAGAAATAGGGGGAAAATTGGTTAATGCCATGAGCTATTTCCTAGCTAGAGGAGGTAAAGTGCCTGAAGAAATGGCTTCAAACAAATACTGCATTTAGCTAAATGCCTCTATATAAAGGACCATAATGTTGCTGTGTATTTGAACACTGAGACTGTCCATTTGAGAATTATCTGCATGAAATTCTTAGCATTCAAGACTCAGGGCCCATCTAATTCTGTGAATTGTTTGTCTTTCATTAAAGCCTGTATATTACAGGCTGTAGTGACACCTACTGTGTGATGGTATTTTTTCTAAATTTTTCTCCACTGTAAGATAGTGCATGGCACTCTGATAGAAAAACGATTGGGTTTTTTCACTGTATGGTTAATATAATGTAGGAAATCTAGGAAAATGGTATAAACTGGTGTTGCCTATGGAATGTTCTTTAGTTGAGCAGATAAATTCAGCTATAGATATTCAGATGTTGCAATTCGTATGCCTAGTTCTGCCTTTTACCAGATTAGCAATTACTCTAACAGAGCATTGGAACTTTACACAAAAGGAGGGAAGTGGTTGTGTGTGTTTCTGCATTCATTACCATGGTTTGTTGTGTGTTGCATTATTTTTAATAGAGGAGGCACTCAGTAGCTGTTTTCACAGTTCTAAGTGAAATAAAGTATAACATGTAGAGTTATACTTGTGGAAATGAAGATTTGGTTTATTCCATGTGCATCTCTGTCTAGGGCTCTGTGCGACACAAAGGACTGTGGGAAGCTTTCCAAGGAACAGTTTGCTTTGGCTTTCTACTTAATTAATCAGAAATTAACAAAGGGCATAGATCCACCTCAAGCTCTGACTCCAGAGATGATTCCACCTTCAGACAGGAGTGTCACATTACAGAAGGTAAGGATGGGTTTGCATGCTTGGTATAAATTTCAAAGGCTGGAAAGGAGGCACTTCAAGTACTGGCAAACCTCAAGGTTATCATAATATCAGGAAGAAAACAAGCATTAATTACAAAGAAGTGACAAAACACTGCTCCATTCATGTTTTGAACTGAAGCTGCCATTTATTACACTTGCCAACCAAGCAGAGAGATCTTATGTTGAGAAAGCATTATTTTCTATATTAAAAGAATAATCTTTTTCCTGTCTGAAGAAATCTTAGTTTGCATCAGGAGTAACATGCACAGGTTCTATGTTTTTGTCCTAGTGTGCTTTTCAATTATCTTTCACATTTCTTTTTTTTCAATAACACTCAAAATAATGTGAATTAAATAAAGTTTATGTATTTAAAGTTCAAAAAGTAAATGTCCACCATTTTATTCTTCACAGATAGTTTAAATGTCTTGATAGCCTGTTAATTGCCATCTGTCTTAATCCAGCAGTAGACTAAACCTCAACAGCTCAAGTTATGTTTATCAGAATGGCAGAAGTCATTGGCAGATTCTTACTTGTTTTACGCATTGTAGAGTCTTATGTTGGTTACCTTTTCTTGGTTGTGCAAAGCTGATTCTACACTTTCTTGAACAGAATGAAAAATCAGCAACTGAAAAACTAGAAACTCAAAGTTTGGCACTACTTTTGAGTTTCTGTAACTGGAATCTTATTTCTTTTTTACATTCTATTTTTAAAAAGTAATTGCTTTATTTGCAACCCTACTAATCTTTTTTGTATGTTTGCTTTCCTTTCTATGTCTCTTTTCTAGTTTGGACTGTTTTTTCCATTCTGCACCACTCTGCTTTTCATCCTTATTATTCTGTCAGTTTGTTAACTCTGCTTTCTCAAGGTTAGAGAATCTTTGCTTTTCTAATATTTACTGTCTGTTGGTTTGATAATGAGCATCCTTCTAAGACTCTTAAGTAACCACTGAAATAGTGCAGCACTTTCTGAAGCATCACAACTTGTTGCAGTCTCAAATTATTACTGGTTTCCAGTGTTGTTCACCTGGAAGAATCTCAAGGTGCTTTGCAAATCTGAACTAACACAGTGTACGTAATCCACTCTTGTGCAGAAAATGTTTCTGGGGTAGACCTCTGTGGCTGTTACAGTTTGGCTGTGTGTACTGCTTAAGTTTACAAAAGAAAGTGCTTTGTATTATCCTGTTCAAATTGTTGGGGAAGTGATGGCAGTTGTAGCCCAGTCTGACAGATGACAGTATCCATTAGGACTGATATCCATGTTATTACTGATTATGTTTCAGAACATGTAGTGGTCAGAACACTTTAAATGAAATCAACATTGTTTACTGCTGTTCTGTGTACGTTGTCTTCACAGAACTCTTAAAGACATCAGTTGAATTTTGCAGTGATTGCTAACATAAAAGATGAGAATGTTATGAAAGAAGTTAAGAGATCTTTTAGTTAGCTGTCTAAATCCTTACCCATTTTACTAGGTGAGCTAAAAGCTTAGCTCATTTTGAGATTTTCCAAAAAAGATGCTGTCTTCTTAGTGGATATGGAAGAACTTAATTGCTCGAGAACTGAACAAAAAGATAAGTAAGAGTGGTGGGCAGAAATAGGCCTTTTTCTGGATTACTTGAAGTGTTGTGGCTTAATTAGTAAAGAAAGGTAGGCTTCCTCTCCTGGTTTACCAGTACGAGGGTAGTAGCAAAAATATCAGTAACCACAATGGTAATCCATTGCATTTTTGAAGTATAGAAAGTTAACTTGCAGTCCTTCTTGGTAGGTATTCAGAAATCACATGCGTGTGTATTGCTGTTTTCTAATGTTTGGTGTCCTTGCAGAATTTCATTAACACAATAGTATAACTTCTTATTTCTATTCTGACGTTTGAATGCAGATCTCATAAATGGGAAAGAGCAGTAGTAGTCTAGTATTTGTTGCTGTGTTCCTTTACCTAAAGCTGTCTGTAGTTACAAAACCAGCTCTTGCATTACTGGCTGTAAAACTTACACTTGCATTCCAGTTCCTTTATGGAATTGTGACTGAAATTAACTTTTATTAATATTTTCCGTTTAAAATGTTGAAGTGTTGCTTGCATGTGTGATGTTAAGTGGCAGCAAATAATTCCAACTTCTGCCTCTTCCGAACGTGTACAATAAAGCTAAAAATGGCCTTTCTGGACTGGGTCTCTCCCCAGAGTTCTCCTGAAGAACTGAAAATGCGATGGTACTACACCTTGTTCAAATTTGATGCTCGAGTTACCATTAGAAAACAGAGCCCAGAAAGAATTTACACTTGTGGCTCATACCACCGTATTTCCTTCTTTATAGAATAAGGAAGGATTTCCTCATTAGAGGAATTGTGAGCAACTCATCAAAACTCCAGTGTAATTCTTGAGAATAGGATTGAACTTTGTAACTGTTTGGCCAGTTTGAGAAAGTGTACACTAACCTGTTTAAGAGTAACTGCATGGTTTTTTAATTCTCAATTTGTGTCATTTACTCCAATAAAAATATGTATGAATAATCTGTAATTGTGCTGAGTAATATTCTCCGCCACTGTGTGCACAGATTTACTGGTTAGGTCTTTGGTTGACTAAAGGTTTCTTACTTTTTCCCCCAGTATACACATGAATAAATAAGTAGTTCGTAGCATCTTGATTCATCTTCAGGGAAAGATAAATCTTTCTCTGCAGGATTTAAAGATTTGAATTCGTGTTATTTTTGAAATATCACCAGCTGAATGTTTATGTTGCCCTCTGAACTTCTGTATTTTGTCCCAGATAACTTTAAAGCTAGAAGGATTATATGTGTTCTGGAATGTAGTTACTATGTCAATGGCTTCCTAAATCTGTGTGTGTTTTGTTCAGGCATAATAGAACAATTGCAGTATTTGTTAATTTGTATATTTGAAACTTGTGCCCCAGTCATTTATGTAAATTCATAAACCTATGCATAATTTGTGTTATAGTAGTTGTCTCATTATGAAGTTGTTAAGGAAGTAAGAACTCAAAGGCATTAATTACCTATAATTATGTGTTATTGGAGTTTGAGTCAGTACTCTGGGATTTGTGTTAACACAGCTAGATACAGCGTAAAGCATTGCAAACAAAGCATTTTTACTTTGCATCAGGAGGATCACCAACGTGAAGAGATGCATATATCAGTAGTAAATAAACCAAACCTGTTTAAATGAGAGATAGGAAACCCACTAAACATCAACCATAAAATAAATTTAATTTTAGATCTAGACTCTTATTGTATGATTAGGTGTGCTTTTGTGGAAGACATGCCTTCAATTTTCAGGAGACAAACTTGTTGTGTATTACCAGATTCATGGGGCATATGGGGTATTCTGTCCATATAGCAGCTGGGCTGGGTTTTTTTGCTTTTTTTTTTTCTTTAAACAATGAAAGAATTGAAAAGTAATGCTACAAACAGTTGTTACATTTGTGTTTCACTTGTAAAGTGAACGTAGATGTCAGACTGCATAAACTTTTTCTTTCTTTCAGAGTGTTCAAGGACTGAATTCTGTAGCAGATTTTTCTGCAATTAAAGAGCTTGATACATTGAACAATGAAATAGTAGACCTGCAGAGGTAGGTGAAGGAGGAATGTTTGGTTGTTTTACTTCTTGCTTTTTTTTTTTCCCCTGAAAAATAAACCAAAAAACCAATGCATAAGAGAAAATCAGAAGGTAATGTAGTCTGTTACCAATGATAAGCAAATTGATAAATTTATTCTAATGATGTTTAACTCTTCTATTCTTTGTTGACTCAGAAGACTGCATTTAGTAACAGCAAGACTGAAAATTCTGTCCGTGATCACTTCTACACATGTTTCAGAGAGCTGCATCTCCTAGCATCCTAGGATCCAGATATTCTCTTTAGTTCATCTTTATTGTCAGGTCAGAATACAGGAGATCTTTAGGATGTGGAAGCCAGGACAGAAATTAGTATAAGATGCCTTTGATTTGTAGAGCAAATCCTAGGGACTTTTTCCTAATGGAGGCTGGGAACTGAGAGAAGAAGGCTCAAGAAGGATACAGGGAAGGGAGTCAGAAGGTGGCAGTTTACATAAGGACTTACATAAATCAGCTAGAATTTTTATGGTGGTAAAGATAGACATGCTTGCCTTCTGTTTGGTGAAATTCACTTTTGCACTGAAAAAGTTGTTTAAATTAGAGCTAGACAGATGCTTGGTTTCCAAAAATTATTTCTAGGCTTATTATTTCTAGGCTAAGATTTCAAGTCACTGAGGAAAATCAAGCTCATATATACTGTACAATCCTTGTCATACTCTCAAGACATAGCAGATATTCTTCTTTAGTGACTTTTGCTACTATTGTAAATATACTGGAAGTTCATCCTGTCAGTTAAGGAGCTTTGTCATGATGACAAAGAGTGACTTATCCATGTCACTTGTAGGAGTGTTTTAATTTGGAAATGTGTGAAAGCACAGCCCATCTCCTAAACAGATAAATGTTTTTGCACTTGAGCTGCTTGTTACTTCCTCTGCCTCCTCACTTGTCATTGCCATGGCTTCCTCTGTTCTTTAACTTGTATTGATACCAGTTTTGGACTTACACATTTATTAACCTACAATTTGATTTGCAACTATGTGTATTTGTTATTAGAAGGAAATAAATTATTCACTTGTGTGAATTTTTAGATAAAGGTGGATTTTTTAGTTTTTACTAAGTGTATTTGCAGCCTAACATTCACACCGTTTTGTTGTGTTCTGCTCTTTCTTTCTCCCTGTGATATATGAAGGAACCCCATGGCCTTTGGAAGTCATTGCTTCTGCTTCTTCAGTGGCAAATTATTTATTTGGGTTATATCTGATTGATGGAGATACCCATGTGTTAGTATTGTGTTAGTAATAAATTAATTTTGATCACTTAGCAGTTGTTTAGCTGCTATAAAAGAGTCATTTTGGTAGTGGAGATGTTGCTCTCCTGTATCTCACCTGAAGTCCAGGTGGCAGTAGGAGGCAGCAGATCAGTCTTTGTGATAAGTTTAGGACATTTCTCGTCTCTTGGGAAGTCTGCATTTCAGGTATAACTGTTTAAGTATACTTTCAGTCTTCATAGTTACCATATTAAAACGTCATCCAAACAATTTGATTCATTATTAAACAAAACAAAATGTTTAATGATTAAACCCAGTATGTACTAATTCTAATCCATGAGTTGTGTTTTATCAATGAGAGCTGCATTTTTGAGAGCCATTAGTAGAAATTGAATCTATTTTTGAAATGCACATTTAAACTAAAGAAAACAACCAGAGGAACTCCCTAAAATAATGAAGAGAATGACTGTGTTGTGAAAATGCTGTTTGTTGAAAGGCTGAGTGAAGAATGCAGAAGTGATGTGTTTGTGTGGGAAAACATCTGGTAGCCAAGAGCTTTTTGAATCTAATGTGATGAAAACATAAGGTGAGAAAATGGAGATTGAATATCAGATGGGAAATAAAAAGCACAATGCCTATTAGTAAGGTTAATTCCCCTCTGGTAGGGCAAATGACTTGCCTAGGGATGCTATGGAATGTGCCTCATTTTGAGCCTGACAGCAGTACTGCTTTTTCAGAAGATCTGTAAATTCTATTTCCGTTGCATTATATTTCTTGAGAGTTATTTCTGCTTTTTTTTTTTCATCAGCCCAGTGAGAGGTTAAACCAGATGTTCTTAATATTCTCTTTTTGAGCCATTGAGCCTTTTTCTTGACCCAGCACACCCTGCTTTCTTTTTGTTCATTAAAGCTAGCTGTGGCCCACAAATGAGTGGGATTTCTTCAGATTTTATCAGTAGAACATTGCTTTGTAAGTGTGAATAGCTGAGCTTAACTTGGTGCCACCCTTTGTGAGTGTTGGAGAGCAGTGGCTGCATTTTCCTGAACATAAGTCAAGCTAGGAGAATTTTAGAGCAGGTAAGTTAGTCTCTCAAAAGTAAGGAAATAATAAAATGCTCTATTTTTTTCCAGGGGCAACTTTTTGTTGCCATGTATTTGCATCAAAGCTTTGTTTAAAAGTCCAGAAATATAGAACTTGTTAGCAAATCAACAGTAAGAACTGTAAACCAGCTGCTTCCAAACCAGATTAGAAGAAAGCAGCTGGGTTGTTCCAGCTGAAAACTGGGGGACTGAAGGGGAGGAAAAACTGAGCAAACTCTAGATGTTTGGTTGTTTTTTTTTTTTCTAGCAGTGTCAACATTAAGCACTTCTACACTGGGAATTCCCACAATTGCACATGTATGTGACAATAAGAAATGTTTGGCAACTGAGTTTAAATGATGCTACTAAGTCTGTGAGCAGCCATTGATCATATTTTGTGGAAAAGAACTGATCTATTTACTATTTTTCATTTTTAACTAGTGTTGTTCTGATTGTTAGCTATCAAGAAGTGAGGCCAGGATTGCTTCATAGATGGCTTAAGTGGCTCTACTGACATGGGTCTACTCAGCTGTCAGCTATTGCAAATGTTCCCTGTGTGCTGGTTCCAATTCTTAAATAATACTCCATTCACAAATTGCAAAGCTGCTGGATTTACTGGTGTTACTTGATTTGTATATTATGAAGTGTGTATGTTGGGTTGTTCTTTTGTTATTTGTTTGTTTTCAATCATTATTTTTAATTTATTGAACAAAAAGACCTCCTGACCTGGCTGCTATTAAGTTACCTAGGGAAACTGCATTGCTTACCTAATGGAGTTTGAGTTGGTTTCAAATGTTAACTTATTGTTGAGACCACAGGTGTTTTTGTGTTTCCAGGAGATGTTATGGGACTGTATAATTCAAGAAATCTGTCATGTCCAATAATACAGTTTGGTTATATCCCCGGTATGCAGGTTTACCAGATAGTCTGTAAAAGAGATGGAGGCATTCAGAAGAATTAGTAAATTAAGTAGGTCGGCATTACCTTCATTTGAAACAAAGATGCTTTGCTCACGGTGGGGAGCAGGGAGGGTAGATGCATTGTTCAGCCTGTATTCACTTAGCTTTCCTTTGTCTGAGACTGCTGCCTAAGTGTTTCTTGTTCGGCCTGACAATAATTCTTTCATTTGATGTTTTTTCCATTCATTGTCTGTGTTGTGATCTGACCAGTGTAAGCTGGCTGTGGGTGGGTATTGTGTCCCTTGGTGTAGTCCAGATTGCAAGATTTTGGTACCTGACCACTGTTGAAATAGAAGGGAAGCGAGTTTCTTTTCTGATGGTCTCTTCAGGCCTATCAGTGACAGGAATTAGGGAAAGCTATATGTTAAGGCATACGTACCTGCTTGCATTTTATTTCCTGCTCAGTTTTCATACCCAAGCTGGAAAAATAACAAAACAGCTTTTTGTTGATCTAGTCAATTATTCTGTCATTTATCTTCAATTAGGAATAATATGCCTGAATGTTTGTGTTTGATAAGTATCTGAGGGCTTGGTATTTTTGAACTTGCCTTCTGTTTAGATCTGTGGAAGTGCTTTGAGATGGGGACCATTTATTTATGGAAAGTTATAAAAGGCAGAAGTCAAAAGGACTTGTTTCAACTCTGTCTTGTGATGCTTTAAATATCTAAATTCAACTCTGCAACAAATGCTGGTTTATTGAGCTAGAGAAAAGCATTTGGTTTGAAGGAAACAATAGATCTGTGCAGCATTTTCATGATTATTTTTTTTCCTGATGAATGGGGACTGGGAAGTTTTTTGAAACATGAAGGTTGACACCTAAAAAAAAAAATAGCACAGCTTGTTCTTCAGAGTCCCTGTTTCCACATCTTTCTATTTTCCTCCGTGTAAACCTCTCCTTAAAGCATGGTCAGTAAGTTAATTGGGTGCTGAGATAAACAGTAATTGAGCGTGAGATATAGTGATAATTTTTCTGAATGAATATTTGTAAGGCATGATACCTGATTTTTTCCATCTTCCATTGTATATGCCTTAGCAGTAAACAAGCACTCCTTAGCCTGAATAAAGTCAACTTTCTCAGAGGAAATTCCCCTTTTCACTTTGGGGATGGTAGTGCTTCATTTCGTACTAGAGAAGAGTAAACAATAAGATTAATAGTTTCGGATTGATTGCCCATTCTGCTGCTATTAATATATGATTAATTTTAGTACGTGCTAGTAATATCATTTGATGGCTTTTCTAAATGAATTACCTTAGGGAAATGTCAGAATTTGAAAAATGATAATACTCTCATCTTCAATGTACATAGGCATTTTAATAGCAGAGTCTTTATAGACATAAATATTTGTATATAAAAGCTATTGTTAAAATTGCAAAGCCTGCTGTCCTGCTTTTCTACATCTGGTACAGGAGAAAACATAGCATACATTGTGTAGGGATAAATTCTTTTTTTGTAAGAACACTTTTGGGTTGTGTGGCTTTTTCATTTCTTAAAGCTATTGTTATCTTGGCAGCCAAGAATTTACTGATGGTAATTCCCCTGTCATCAGTAGTCACTTGTAAGCTTGCATAAATGTCTGTAGGGACAGACTTGATATGACACAGCAAATAACTATATATGGAGTCTGTTAAGCACTTAGTGATTACAGCAGGCTAACTTTTCTTCTTCTGACTGATCTTACCAACAAATCTATCTAAAATATGATAGTCAAGGTTAATAATCTGCTAGGGTGGCCTCCTGAAAATGCTTTTAGCTGCTGGTAGCATAGGAATTACTGTATTTGCAGGGGTTAACAGATGGAATCTGATGCAATCCCTCCCACTTTTCCCAGCAGTTTTCATTAGACAAGCGCTCCATAGCAACAGTGAGATCACTGAAGACAGTATTTCATTGATTTTTCCCTCCCGCCCCCTTCCATTTTTAAGCCATTCTTATCACTAAAGTGCAGTTGGGTGAAAGGCATCTTTTTTTTTTTATGCACAAGGCTTATGTGGGCTTCTGTCTTGTAAATTATTTGGAAAGCAGAAATCCCTTAGATCTTTTGTGTTTAATGTTTCACTATGTATTTAAAGAGAGATACAGGGTTAGGAGGCTGGATAACTGTACCTGCTGTAGCTGATGTTCTTAAGTATTCTTGCATTGTTTGCTGGTCTTCTAGGGAAAAGAATAATGTAGAGCAAGACCTGAAGGAGAAAGAAGATACCATCAAACAGAGGACGAGTGAGGTGCAGGTAAATAAGACGCAGAATTGTTGCTCAGATATCTGATATTGCACCATGTGATGCTTTAATAGCAATGAGATTACTGAATCTTTAGATCGCATCACTTGCTGAGTGGTGGCTGAGGAAAAGAATGTATGTTGAAATATATTTGGTATACCAATGTGGATTAGTAGGGTTCTGCATCTCTGTATAAATGTGTGAGCTCCTAGGATATGTAATCTGCATGGAGATTTTAATGAGAGATATTCAAAATAATAAATCCTCTTTTAAGCAGGGCTGATCTACTAAAAACTGAATAAGACGCTATCGTGCCACAAATTAGTAAACTTAACGAGGCTGAATTAAAAGGACTTCTCTATGGGGCTGCTTCTTAAAAGTCTCAGTAATTATCCAGCTTGAGAAGAATATTGCCTAAAATAAGTGAATTCTGAAGTAATATATTTGATTTTTATTTAAAGGGGCGTCATTGAACTTAGTGTAATTTGAATTTTGCAAGTGCCTTATGAATTAAAAATTATATAGTCAGCATCAGTGTTTAGGGTGTTAACAGTATAAGCTCTGAATTAAATACTGCAAAGCATATTTAAGTTAAATTTTAAGGTGCAGAAGCAGCTGGAATTGCAACAATAAGAAAAAAAAATTTCAGTGTTCTATCTGATCATTTACATTTATTTCTGCCTTTGTTTTGGGAATCTTTATTAGTTCAAATACTCTCTATTTGATTATGAGTAAATGATATAAATTTCTAATTTTACTTTGTTTTGGGGGCTGGAAGGTTGGGAAAGAAAAGCCAGTGTTGCAAGCATTGTGACTCTTGTGCTCAGCTATTTAATATCCTTAAAGCCTGGATGATACTGAATAATCTGACCTTTCAGAAGATAAGCAGATGCTGGCCTGGTAGTCACAATGGCAGCCAGATTCAGCAGCTGCTGGAATGTGTGCAGAAGTTGACCATTCCTGCAATTCTGTCTGTGCATGCCAGCATCGTTCTTCTCTGTGATGAAGAGGACCTTTTCACACTGTTAAACATTCTCACTGATGTTTCTATTTGGGCACACATGGTGATTTTGTTCGTTGTTCTGAAACTTGTGTGTTCATATTAAGATTGAGTTCTCTGCTGCCTTTGTACGAGAGGTGTCTAAAGCTAAGTAAAACACCTGCCATTAGTATCGTGAGGCCTAAAATGTTGCAGTCTTAGTGTGATTTTATGTTTATAGTCCTTGATAGTCAGCAGCATCACAGAATCAATGGGATCATTGTATCCAGAGCAGTTGTGTTCGAAACAACTGTCTTAAATCTTTAACCTCTTAGTGATCACATAAGCTATTTGTATCCTGCTAAACATAAGGAGTTCTCGGTCTGTGAAGAAGGAGCAGTCTGTTACTGACATGTCAGAAAAATGGAAAGCCATCAGAATCAAATGGGACATGACTCCAGCATTCATTTGAGCTGATGGCTCTGTATCTCTGGTCTCTTTGTTCCTTAATGTTGAAGGAACCTGCATGTTTCATGAAACTTTCTAGAACTTCACAGGATAGCAGATGAAGAATATCATGTTATTTGCTTCTTTTTTTCTTTCTGATGTTCTTATAGTGATATTTCTAAAGATGGTAGGCACAAACTGTGTTGTAATCTGCCACTTTTGATCAAGCTAATCTAGTGGCAGCACATGGAAAGGTTCATGATACCAGGATTATGTTCACCAACATAAATTATAACCTCACAAAGGCTTGTGATGGATTGAACAGATCTGTATGAGGGAAGAGATAGAATAGCTATTTTCCCCTATGAAATAATGTATATGCTGTACAAATAGAGTCTGAGAGGCAGGGACAGAAAAAGACTTGTAGAGAAAACATAACAAACTGTGATATATTTTAATGTTTATTAAAGCATTATCTCTCAGCAATGATTAAAGACTGTTTTTCGTAAGAGGTAACAGGTAGAATAGTGAAGATTGAGAAACTAAGGCATTTTTTTTATTTATTCTGTGATGGAGTTTTTATTTTCTTATGAATAACAGAGATAAGAAACACGGATACAAAATGTTCTTCTTGGCAGAAGACAACTCAGTTTTTCAGAGTTAATGTATCACTAAAACAACAATTTTTGACCATACAAGTGTCATCATTGAGGCACTACCTCAAGTTATGGGCTTTTTTCCACATGCCCAAGACTCAGATCCTCCATCAAGCACTTTGTATATGTGTATGGTTTCTTAGTGTGCCTGCAAAGACTCTAACATAAATGGTGATTCTTCTGGCTTTCCCAACAATAACTGGGAAAGAATCCTGGAATAAAATTCCCTAGAATTCTCCTGACATGAAGTCAAAAGGTCTGTTTCCAGTTTTAAGTGGAATATTGAAACTTTGTGAAGAGAAAATTGAACAAAAAAATTGAACAAATGCTTGGAACTCCTGGGGAAAAAAAAAAAGCACAACTTATGTTCACATCTATGGAAGAAAGAAGAATCTATTTTGGAGATATCAGGTACAGTCATGTCTCCTCAGCGCTTCTCTACTGCTGTGGCTGGAACAGACATTGGGTCTCAAGAACCAGTAGCAAGATTGAAAGTCATCTATATTTAGCTTGTGTGTGTGTCTGAAAGGAACTGTTACTTCCACCCCTCAACTTGGTTGTGTGTGTTGAGAGTCAGATGGGATTTGTATCAAAGTTGTGGAAAAACGGAACGGATTAGGACACTTTCCCAGTTGTCCAAGTCACTAGTTGCTGTCAGAGCTTTTTGCATATATTGACTTATTTTCCATAAAGCAGAATCAATAAGTCATCTATTCTGGCTGCTGTAGGTTAGTCATGAAATTTCAGCCATTAATCCTGAAGTTGATAAATGGATTTTGATTTTTCTAATAAACGAGTCTCTGATATTATTAGGTAGTCTTCTGACTGTCTTGAGGTTCCCTGTTTTGCTGAGCATCTGACTGCTGCACCATATACCTTTGTTTCTCTCTCTTCTTGTCCTGGTTAACTGGAGATGTTAACAGATATGAGTTAACCTTCTTCCCCTTTTTGAAAAAAGATAACTTAATCACCTAAAAGTGACAACAGAATCTTACTGTAGAACAGCACACGAATGCGTGATCTCATCAATCTTCTCAAGATCAACAAGATCAATCAAGTCAGAAGACTGCAATCTTCTTCTCTCATCTACTACTTCTGTAATAATCCTTTTTTGATCTCTCCGTATTACTTCTTCCTCTTGACTTTGACAGTGCTTGCTAAATTCTTGTCTTGGTTTTTTTCCAGTGTTATCTCTGCAGTTTGAAGTATAGCCATTGTTGTTGCTCAGAAATGAACTAATTATCATATGATGCTACTTTCTGTATCTTACATTTTATTTACAGCTGTTCCCTGTAACAAAACATGCCATGTTTTCATATATGGAACATGCATTTCTTACCAGGAAAAAAAAAAAGGGTGATTTCAGCAAAAATTGGAGGTGGGGAAAATCTTAAGGGAAGTGCAATTGGGTTAATAAGGCACTGATTTTGTTCTTTACCTTGCTGCTAAAATGAGTTTGTATTTTTGGGTGTGTGTTTTTGAGGGGAAAGGAAGAGAGTAAAGAATTTCTGTTACTAAGGAACTCAATAAAACATGTTGCTAAAATAGAAAAGAATGTAGCAGCCTGAGTAAGGATGACTTCTGGATTCAGGAAGGAAGCCTACCTCCCACTGATTAAACTGTTCTAATTTCTGTTTGGGAGTGTGATCTTCAATATTTCAATACCTTGTTGTTGTTGTTGTTGTTGTTGTTGTTGTTTGATGAAAGAAAAGAAAAAGCAAATAACCTAATTGTTGTTCTCTTAGAATTAAAACTTGAGAACACTTGCTTGTGTGATGTGCAGTACATGTTAGCCTTTGGAAGATAACATGTTGCTACTCTCAAATCTGGCTGATCATTACCACAATTTATACCATGAAATTTAATGGTCAGAGGGAGCAGTAAACAAAGGCAAAGCAAATCTGTTTTATTACAGGATCTACAAGATGAAGTAAAACGGGAGAGCAGTAATCTGCAGAAACTGCAAGCTCAGAAACAGGAAGCGCAGGAAATCCTTAATGATCTTGATGAGCAGAAGGCCAAGTTGGAAGAGCAACTTAATGATATCAGGCAGAAATGTGCAGAGGAGGCCCACTTGGTAAGGCCTAGTGGCTTCAGCCCTTAAGAAGGAATGCTGCATTTTGAGTAAGGCATGCTTGCACTGTGTTGTGGTGGTTGGGAAAGGAGAAAAAACTTTCAAGATTAAACAGCCTGAGTTGCAGGATTTTGTGACCAATAGAGAATAGGAGACATCATTTATTTCACTGACCTCTTTATGTCTCAGTGTGCCAACAAATGTAGTAAGATGTGTTTGCACACATGTGAAGTTGTGTACAAATGACACAAATGTGTAACACAATGTAAATGTAACTATAAACACTAATTATCAGGATTGATTTCTTGGGATTAAAAAAAATAATAGTCATATATATATATATTTTTTTTCTAACATAAAATTTCAGGGTTGTTTTTTTTTTCCCATATCTTAAATATTAGTAATACCTGTATTGGTCAGGAAAACAGCTTGATCTCATTGGGACAAATAGCAGATAAATCTTCTGTTAGAGTATGATCTGAAGTCTCTGCAATAGCTGGTCATAAATCTTCTGGTCATAAATCTTAGCCTTTCCTAGATATATTTGGAGGTGTGGGGGTATTTTTGGTGTGTTGTTGTTTGTTGTTCTTTTCCTAATTTGACTTTAGAATCCTTGTTTATGCTTTAGATTGCCATGCTGAAAGCTGAAATAACAAGCCAGGAGTCAAAGATCTCAGCATATGAAGATGAACTGACCAAAGCTCAAGAGGAGCTGAGTCGTCTGCAGCAAGAAACTGCAGAGCTTGAGCATTGCATAGAGTCTGGGAAAGCACAGCTGGGACCTCTTCAGCAACATCTGCAAGATTCACAACAGGAAATCAGTTCTGTAAGGCATTGTGAAAGGGGAAGGGAAAAAAAAAAGGAAAAACAATAATTAAAAAAAAAAAAGAGAAAGGCAAAACAAAAAAACCTGTTTTAGCTGACAGGCTTTGGTATGATTTTTTCATAAGGAGAAAATGTTTTTCTTCTTTTCACAGTTTCTATATGTTCCATTGCTTGCACAGAGCATGTGTTTAGTAGTTACAATTCTTACAGACTGACTCGCGTTGCTCTAAGTATTTATTTCTATTTCTCCATTGTTAATAAGAGGGAATTCATTATAATTGATAAATAACTTGCTTTAATGTAATGAATGACTAATGAGTAATGCCTCTTTAAATTCCTTATGTCCAATAGTTATCCAGGTTTTCTTCCTCAGCCGCAGCCTGAGCCATGATCTCACTGTTCATAGATTGATGTGACGTTGGTATAGATTTACTTAACACGTTTACTTAGTGTATTCTTGAAGGAGGAAGGTGAATGGAAGAGTACTGGGACTAGGTACAGAGAAGCAGAGAGATTGCTGCGTTGTTTTTTAAGAACAAAGCTGTACTTTGTATGTGCAGTCAACAGTTTATTACTTCAATGAACAGTTAGCTTGCATACCTTTTTGTCATTTCTCTCACTTATTGCTGAAATAATCATGTGGCTGTAACTGCCTGCTTAGGAAAATATATTTTGGATTTTCTAGACTTCAAAAGGTGTGTGGAGGAAGATAATTTTGTAATTTTTTCTTTGAATTCTGATTAAGCAGCCTTTTACATTTGTGGAGCTTAAGGCAATTACAAATGAGTAATGTAAAAGGGAATAAACAAAACAAATCAAACAAAAATCAAAAACCCACACCCAAACAAACCAAAGGCTTTGCAAGTCTGATGTGCTTGAGTGGCAGTGGAACAAGTCTTTAATACTGCCAGTGATCACCAGTGATACGGCCTGCTTCCTTGGCACAGAAGGTTCTCAGGTCTTCTACCATATCTCTTCAGGAGCAGATTTGTGCTTTTCTAGGAAATTTTATAGTTTGTTATACTTGATCTTGGAGTATAAGAATTACCTTCCATCTCACAGTTAGGAAGGGAGAGTTGTATTCTAGTTTCCATGTGCTGCTGCGTTGACACACATGCGTTATTTCTGTTCACAGGTGCAGACAAAACTTCTTGAGCTGAAAGAACTGGAAAGTAACCAATTTAGTTGGCACTCTCAGCCACAGACTGTACTTGTTAACGGAACTGCGGATCATTCTAGTCTTAGCAACAGCAGCAGTGAAACTGCTAACCTTAATGAGAATGCTGAAAGGGAAAGCATAGCTGAAGATGAACAAATAAACAACGTATCCCCAGTGAGTAAAATGTTTTGCCTCCCTGATCATGATGCAATGCAGCTGTGAAGTTGGAATAAATTAAGAATGTATTAAGATTGGTTGTATTTTGTTTTTAAACATTTTCAAAGCGAACTTTAAGGATGTTATTCTGAGGGAGTATTCCAGAGATCTGGAAGTTGATAAGCAGAAAAAGAGGCAACATTATTTTCCAAAGCTTAACATCATAAATTGAAGAGTAAAATTAATGTTAAAGAAGAGCAGCTGTTTCCAATTGTTTCCAATAGAATGAGGAATAGTACGAAAATCTAAAAGCTGTCTTGCTTTTTAAATGCCCAGTTTTCTGTCTCAATTTATCGAACACTTCAGTGTGTTCTAAGTATGAACCTCTTGAGGTATCCTTTAGTATATTCTCACAACAGTTTGACTTAAAATGGAGTAAGTAGTGTAGTGTTCTGTTTACTTACACTAAATTGCTTTTATCCTTACGTAGACAAGAAATAGTCCTGAAACAACAGCTGCTGCTGCAGAAGAAGACAAAGAGACTCCATCTGCAACTGTTACGAGAAAAGTGAGTTTGTTCAAATTTAAGTGGGGGAAGAAGTGAATGTAAAAAGAAAAAATAAAAATAAATAGGGCATGATGTCATAAATGCATTTATCTTATATAGCAGGTTGATTTTTACTGAGGAATACTCTAGCTCTCTGTTGAGTTCTGATGAACTCAAACTCATTTCAGCTTTAAGAAGTTAATAAATGATAACAGTATGAGGTAAGTGTCTCACACTTCTTACCTTTCTTTACTTCTTTCATGTTTTTCAGGAGGATCCATTTGATGCTGAATCTCATCCATTGCCTGATATAGTTTCTGAAACAAGCTTAGAGTTCTTCCAGTCCGACCCTTTTGTTGGCAGTAAGTACACTCTTCTCTCTAAGTGCAGATTTGCAGAAATGTGTTTTGTATGAACACAGATTAAACTTCCAGTCTTCTTGGAATAAATGTGAAAGTACTTGAGTGACAAGAGCCGATAGCATTACAAAAATACAAATGAGAGTTCCAGAGTGTGTCTCTTACCTGTGTTTTTTTTTCCTGAGTGCCTCTTTTTTCTTCTTCATTTTTTTTCCTTCTGGAGGTCTCATTTTGGTATTAAAAGTGCGGGCATACTTGTGAAACATGTGGTGTCACTGATCTAAATTGGAGCACGGAGCCACAAGCAGATCATCTGAGGGTTCAGTGCGCTGTGGTGTAGAGAGCATGTGGGTGGCTGAGAGTGAATGGCTGTGGCCTACTTATGGCAAGTTAGGTACTCAGAAAAAGATAATGTGGAACTGTACCATCTGTTCATCTTGTGGAAGTGCTAGGCTTTATTTTAAGAACTTGCCACTTAAGAATTCTGTTGCTCCTTTTTTTTCTAATGTTGGGAGGAATGATCTGTCTGGAAAGAGACACTTGGAGTATGGGAAGAGTTAATTTGGATTAACTGTTGAAACAGATGTATGCTAAAGAAGCTAAATTTATTTTGCATCACTTGGCTTCTAAAAGATTGCCAAAGTAGATTTAAGCTTTAGTTCATCTTTTTCACTTAAAAATATTAAAACAACTTCAGTGATTTCACATACATATTGTTTCTTATTTTGTTTATATGATGAAATAGTTTATATTATGAAGTAGTTCTGCTTATGGGGTATGACAGCCTTCCTTTCAGAGGAGAAAGATATGTCAATTAATCAACCTCCTGGATTTTGTGTGCTCAGTTTGTTTAGAGGTAGATATCTAGAGCTGTAAGACCTTATATATGTGAAATGAAGAAATATACTGGTGCCATATACTTGTATCCAGTATAGAAATGAATACTTGATGGCTGCTATCCATTGTGTCTGTGAGAATTAATAAAAGTAGAATTAAGTTTTCATCAGTAATTAGCCTGTATTACTATGGTGTAAATACTGCACAATGTGCATCTTTACTGAGAGCAGCCAACAGAGATGCATTTTTCAGATGGCTGTTATTGTGTGCTTCATTGCTTTGTCTGTTATCAGCTCTTGTTCCACTGAGAATTATGAAACTCTGCCTCTGAGTGAGGGAAATTGTAGCTTTAGAAACTTATTTCTATCAAAAAGACTTCAACTCAGTACA
>NW_024962266.1:23252299-23330051 GCF_019238085.1 Lagopus leucura | reverse complement strand
ACATGGGGGGGGGGGGGGAGTATCACCACTTACAGTGTGAAAAAGATGATAATGACTTAAAAAGCCACTGTAGGATGGATGTATAGCAGTAGCAGCTGCCCACTTGTGTTAAACCTTTTCAGAGAAGCCTGTTCCCTAGGAACTTTCCTCTTGCTTTTGAAAGTATTCTTAGTGGGGATTTAAATATATGGAGGTGGTAAATGGAAGGCCCCAAACTCAAAGGATGTTTTGTTTGCAGAGAAGTTGGACTGTACTTTTAAAGGCTCTTAATTCAGCATCTTTCTGTAGCATAAATCTTGAAAAAGATGGGGAAATCCATTGAGGATTAAGCAGTGTTTAAGCAATGCCATTGCATTACTTGCTCAGTCCTGAACAGCGTTACCAGTGGCAAAAAGAAAATGGGCAGTAGGAAGGCTACAGCATGGTGGGTGCACCCAGTGTCAAATAAGGAAACATCAGTTATGTTTGGGGAGTGAAGGAGAAGAAAGTATAAGAGTTGTGAAAAACGTTAGTTGTTATAAAAATGCTTCTTTGTAAGGGGGCTGAGTTAAAGAATGTCTTTACCTGGTTCTGCTGAACTAGTAGCACAATATAGTTTTTGTTGTGTGCAGAATATGTTGGTTTGTCTAGTGGTTGAACCATGGAATTCAGAGTATTCACAGACCAAGGATTTTTGAAGCATCAAATCTGTCTTGAATGTGTCACCTTCCTGCAGAATGAAAGAAGCAATATAAAGTTTCATTTTTAAGATGCTAAGTTAAATAAAGCAAGTAGAATTGTTAATGAGATGTCTATTTTTTTTAGATCCCTTTGGTGGTGATCCCTTCAAAGGCTCAGATCCTTTTGCAGCTGACTGTTTTTTCAAACAGTCCTCCACTGATCCTTTTGTGACTGCAGGCACTGATCCATTCAGTGCAGCAAGCAACAATAATAACAGCACAGTAAGCTGATAACATATTTTTTACTACTATATATAATTTGGACAAAACTATCTGGTGCATTTGGACCTACGTTAAAATGCGGATATTCAGAAGTATGTGGCTCTCTTGTCTCTTCCTGTTGCATTCTGGAAATAGTCACACAGAAAATAGAAATAAAAACATTTTAAAAATATTTCAGTGTGCAGCTCCACAAGTCAGAATGTTTTGGGACTGAGTTAAGCTCTATTAATAGCTGGTAGAACTTAATCTTTGTTTTCTTTCAAGTTCATTAATCTCCTCAGGTTCTGTTGAGACTTCACTTTTTTCCCTCTGAAGCTTGTAGGATCAATAAGTATGTTTTATCTTATTTAAAGTCTGATGTGATAGCAAGTTCTTCTAAAAACCCAAGCTGTTTTACAGATGTGGTGTTTGTTTTTCAGCATCTTTTTAAATTTGTCACTGGAACCCAGTCACAATGTGGAAATTGTTATTGAATGGCATATTCTTTCAAATAAACTTAGGCCTAACTTCTAGCTGTTCATATTATAACTGAGCAGTTACTGATTAATCACCAGCCTACAATAAGGTAGAGCTGGACACTAAGTCTTGTAGGATGTAACTTTAATGAAAATAAAGTAATATTGAGGGCTGATAGACACTTACTCTGAGAAGCTGAAATTATGTCTTAAGTTTGTCCTAGTCTTTTTGCAGTATCCTCTTTCAGTGGTGTTAATCATACCTCAGTTCTAGTTTTGTGTGTGTGTATAAAATCTGCATTTATGTATTAAAAATACAAGTGGACTATTAATGCATGTAGGAAGCAAGTTAAGTGGCTATGGAGTGTGCCAGAGGTGAACCTGCAAAAATGAGATAGTGAGGAATTACTCTGCCTTACAGGGGTGTTCTTTTCCTTCTGTATGATATGCGTGTTACGCAGATGTTGAGGTCATATTACCAGACCTCCAGCCTTAAAAATTGGTTTTCTACAATCTTCAGTACTTTGCACACTATCCTTCTTCAAATCACAATATTCTAATACTTTGTGGACTGACAGTAAGAGAAGTGAAGGCATGGGATGCACAGTCTGTAGCAGCTGATCCTTGTGTGATCTGCATTTCTAAAGTTATGCATTTGTCAGAAATGCTTTGCTGCACCTTTGTTATTGGTGTAGCAATATCTTCACAAAGAATGTCTTTTTTTCTTTTTAAACTTTGATGCCTGGCGTAAAGATGCTGGACCAACCTTTTCTTAAACCTTCTGAACTTAAATTGTGATTGTGTTCTTAGAATGTGAATTAATCAAGCTGAAAAAACAAATTTCCTACTAAAGTAATTCTTTTATTTTAGACAGAGATTCCGAAGAAGAATGATCCTTTTGCCCCTGGTGGAACAACTGTTACTACATCAGATGATTTAGGTAAAAGGAGACTGTGCACATGGAATTTACTTTCTTGTTTTTGTTCCTAGTCTTGGCTGAATTTGTAATGGGGGCATTTTAAGGACTTTTCCAAATTAACATTTAACATAAGGAACAAGTTTGTGGAGAGTGTTCTTATTTAAAATAAGCAAAGAACTCCTCATCCTTAGCCTGTACCACCAAAGACTGATTTTGCAAAAATGTTCCTCTTCACCTAAAACTGCTGAAATACCCTTATCTAAGTGTTTGGGCTAGTTGAGTGGTTTCTACTACTTCCCATTAGGGTTGCTTTTAGGAGATTTCATGTTGCTTTCAAAGTAAAATACAAGGTAGTTATGTACTATGTAAGAGAATCTAAGATAAAATAACTGTTTGATCAAGGTTTCTGTTTGTATTGCTGTGTCCCTCTCTTATCTGAGGGTAAAGATGTTTTTGGGAGGAGTCTAATCCACTCTATTGCCAAGTTGCACCAGGAGGCATTCATCCAAGGCATGAATCTTTGTGATATTGTACAGTAAGCAGTAAAAAAAAACAAAAACCAAAATCCAAAACACTGTTTTTGGAGGCAGAAGAGATTATTGATATTATTGGATTATTGGTAAATGTAGTATGCTTCTTACTTTACAACAGAACAGCAGTTCTTACATGCTTTGTGGCATGCAAGAGTTGAAGAACACTGTTGTTATTACAGGTTGAGTTCATACAAGGTTTGAAGACACTGTATTCCAGATGTGAGCTTACTGTTGGAAGTGATCTCATTTGTGTTCATAGTCATTTGTGGCTGTACACAAAATACACAAAAAATACCTGTCTGCACACAGATCATAGAATCATAGAATCACCAAGGTTGGAAAAGACCTAAAAGATCATCCAGTCCAACTGTTCACCTATTCCCAATAGCTCCCACTAAACCATGTCCCTCAACACAACGTCCAGCAACATCAATACAGAATACAGATACATCAATCAATACAAAATACAGATACATCAATAGAACCTTTTCAGGAGAATTAATGTTAATGTTGTATAATGTTAATCAGTTGTTAATATTTAGGTTTTTTTGTAAAATCTCAAATAGCAAAAGTGCCCACCTAATTATGTATTTCACATGGAAGTAGTCTTCAGTAGGCTTCATTATATGTAACAGCTTCTTTTTTGTTGCAGGATCTTTCAGTGTTTCATATTTCATTTCTGTTTGCTTGATTTTTGTGTACTTAGCTACAGACCCCTTTGCCTCTCTGTTTGGAAATGAATCCTTTGGAAGTGGCTTTGCTGACTTCAGCACGCTGTCAAAGGTAATGTGAAATTAGTATCACTCAGAAAATGCATGAAACTCTGCAGTGACTTACTGTATTGTTATTTCTTATGGTTTTTTTATCGTTAGTTTTGCCAATAATTAAAATTTACAATGGCTAACTTTCTTGACAGAGGCTTTTTACAGTAAATTGTCTTGCAATTCCAGTGTGAAAAACACAAAGCTTTGTGTTTTCTCTGTATTTCAAATGGCTTTGAATGTATATAGCTGCACTCAACTTCTCATTGCTGTACACACTGACTGTTCCTGATTTTTTTCTGTAATTTTCATCAATGTTTGCTTTCATTCTTCCTGGATTATGAGTTTAAAAACAAACTTTCATTTCTAAAGATGGAAAGTTTTGGTGACATTGCACTGAAAGTGTGTATGTTGCTGTTTTCTTTCTTTCTCAAAGGCCAACAATGAGGATCCCTTTGGCTCTTCCACATCAGGCTCCGTCAAAAATGTGGTCATAACTAAAAACTCATTTGAAGAGCCACCAGCCAAAAATGAGGATGTCCCTCCTGCATTGCCCCCTAAAACTGGAACTCCCACAAGGCCCTGTCCACCACCTCCTGGTAAGAGCTGATGTGAGATGCTGATTAGCTTATTTAACATTGGTGGTAGGGCAGTAATTACAAGGGGATGGTGAAGTATACTGGACTAACAATGAATGAGTGAGAAGATGTAAAACAAGTCTGTTCCTGATCTGGTTTTTTTTGCCTCAGTGTTAAATTTTGCTTGACATTTGTGGCAGCATAGCTTGCTGTTTTTTCTGAGTTTTGTTTTTTGTTTCTTTTTTAAAAATGAGACAATATAGAGTTAATATGGGTATCTGCAAGAACACAAATGGCTACAAATTAAACAGTTGCTGTTGAAATAGGCTGTGAGTATTGTTTGAAGTGAGAAGCCATTGTGTTCTACCTACTGCAAAACTTCCAGTTTTAATGCTGCCTTTAAATAAATATTAAAACAACTCAGTGTGTATGTGGCTGGAGTAAAATAAATTAAACTAGAGTTAAGGTGACAGCCTCAGATGTTCAGATTAAATTTTTCCAGGTTGCCTTGCCAGAGGTCTGTAGTGTGAACCTAGCCAATGCAATAGCAATAAACACAGGTTTCCTGTGCTGTTCTCTGTTCAGCCATAGCTGAATCCTCTGGTTTGCTCCATGAATACACATCAGTCTTCTCCAGAAAATATTATGATTGTCATCAAAGTTAACCAAACCTTCTTCTGGTTGCATGAAGTCCATGTTACAACAGAATCTGTACTTTCAATCTTTTTTGTTTTCCATAGATTGGAAAATACATTCCATTACTCGTATTCATTTAACTTTTCATCCTTCATTTCATTCTCTTTAAAAACTTCTACTGCATCACTTTCACTACTACACTCTATGGTTGAATTTTAAAGTGTTGGGAAAACCATAGCATGAAACTTGAGTAAGTATTCATCTTTTCCCCTCGAAAGAGGACAACACAGAAAAAGTAATACTAAAAGTTTAAACTCAAGTGCTTAATTGTAATGCTGAAGTGAGGAGATCTGTTTCATGCCTTGCAAGTAGCCTGTTTCATTGCAAATAACATAACATAAAAGCAGTTGACGTGACAAGTGGTGTTAATTTGAATGTTTGATAGTGTTTCCTTCTGTGGAGGCCCTTAAAGGAGCGTGTGTGGGATTTTGGATTCATTATTTAGGAGTGGCTACAAGGTGGTGAACAAATTCATTTTTAGAGTGCAAGCACCTAGTGGCAGAAAAACAGTACTGCTATTAATGGATGGCTAGAAAAAAAGTACCTTCTTCCTGTGGTTATCATGATAACCATTCCCAATAAATTCTTTGCCCATCATGAATCACAAATTGAGATATTGAAGTGTATTTGTTCTTAATGACTCTCTTGGTCAAAACAAAGGAATGCTTTTTTGAGGAAGTGCCTGTCCTTTTAAAACTTCCTGATAATGGAAAGTGCATGGAAGGGCTACTTGCTTGCTTCTGATATCCATTGCCTTCCCAGGCACTGATGAGTGCTACCATTTCATGATTTTTGGGTGGGTTTGGCATATACTTCATATCCTTACAATTATTAGTCCTTCCTCTGTAAAAGGATTCTTTTTCTAGATGTCATTTGAAGCTGCTTCTCCCACAGTATTCAGGAAAATAAAAACCATGCCTTGTTTGCCAGTGATAGAACATGATCAGTGAGGGAAGACTATCATGGGAAGGTTATCTGAGAATTGTCTAAATAAATCATGTATTCCCCAGGGGAGCATTCCTAGAAGCCTCGAAGTCATTGCTGAATTAGAATCTCTTTTGGTCTGTGAAGAACAGAAGCATACGACCACTGCAGTGGTCAAACCACTTATTGAATTTGCTGGGTGAATTCAAGAAACTGCAATGAAACCTTTACTGTAAATAATAACATATGGAGAGAACGGTGGGATGAAATTTAGCTCAACTGTTCTTGGAAGGATTTGGATTAATGTCCTCAGAGGTGCTGAAATCTGACTGGGGTTAAGCTGAAAAAAGAACAGGTGTGGGCTCACGTCTGCTTCTATTTCATCTGCAGCTACTTGGGCAGGGATGAACAAAATAGTTAAGCCTGTTTGTTACAGTGTTTGTTATATGGCTTAACTGTCTTCGTTTTTCTGTGAAATGGTGTGTGTTAGCACAGCGAGAGGATGCTTTTCCTTGCTGTTTTAGAAGATTTGCATTTCTGTTCTCTAAATCAAATTCTGTTACTTTGATCCAGACAAATAATAATTCCAGTAAGGCTTTTTTTCGTCATGGATAATTGATAAGCAGAAGAAATTACTGTGTTGATAGAATAGGGACTGAAGACTTAGGAATTCTCTTCCCGAAATATTGCTACATCAGGACATAATTGTGCTCTTGAATCATTAACATACATGTGTTCCTTTTCATCTGATTACACTTTAAGAAATATTGGGCCATGCCCTCATTTTTTAAACTGGCAACCCTTCCTCTGAAGTCATGATAACTCCACTAATTTATCAAGAGGAGGTTGCATTCCAAATAGCTTTTGAATTTGTTTTTCTTTTTTATTAATACTATTTTTGGCGTGTTATTACCTGCTATCTTAAATTCATTTTAAATTCATTTTAATCTAAGGGAAAAGACCTATCAATCAAATAGACTCTTCAGATTCCTTTAAACCGAGCGATCCATTTCAGCCTTTTCCCACCCCAGAAATTCCCAAAGAACAAGAAGCAGATCTATTCTGTGATCCATTTGCTCCCACCAGCATCGGTAAAGAGGCTGACCCCAACAATTTTGCAAACTTCAGTACTGTGAGTAAACACTTTTTACATTTGTTTCAGTATACTGTCAGCTTTGAATCGTTCACACTGACATCTTCAGTCTAATTTAAAATATTAACACGTCTCCCTTTTGTACGTGGGATCTCCCTTCCACTAAACGATAGTTACATTTAGTTTACAGCTGAGGCTGCCCTAAAATAGAACAATGCAATAAATGATGAAGTTAATGTTTATGTTGCATTGCTTTTGTGAGTTTGTAACACTTTTTTCATGGAGGCCTCCTTTTAGAAGTAGGACATTTCATACATTTGTTCTAGGTATTATTCATTTTATCAAAGCACACAGCAGATGTGAAATGTCTATAGGTATAATAGGCTTAATTATCTAATTAAAAACACAACAAAAGACATGATCTTAATCTTCCTGTCACTGAACTGTTTAGTTATAATAGTGAAATATATGACTGAAATAGTGATGAATAGCTTCATAATAGTGTATGTTAATGAAATGTAATGTGGTGAGTTTGGAATGGCTAGTAAACTCTAGATTTATGTATGATGCAGTGAAAAGTAGTGTCTCTTTGTAACCAGAATCCATTTCATAGAAGTCGTGGTGTCCAAGCAGTAGAAGCAAATCTAAAGGTTTGTGCATGCCTATATATGTAATTTTTATTTTATTTTATTTTTGAGCTTTTGCAAAGAGGAATTTTGGAAGGCATCATTTCACTTTCCATCTTGATATCTGTGAAATGCAATTTGCATTCACAGTAACGTGATCATACTGCTTTTTTTCTTCTTTTTTTGGTGGGGGGTGATAAACCATTTGCTTGATTGAAGCAAATGGAGGGTTGACAGTTTTTCAGAACTGACTTGTGCTGGCTGATGTGTCTTTTTAGCATGACAGTAATGTTACTGATTGCTTTTACTGGTTAGATGGTCTGAGAAGCTAGTTTGGAGGACAGAATGTGAAATGTGGAGGAGGAAGCAAAAGTTAATGATTTTTATAAAGGAAAAAGCATTCCTTTCTAGCTGTTACTACTGAAAGAGTAACAAGTGAACTATGGAGAAAACACAATCTTTTCTACTCTTAAATACTAGCTCGAAGCAGGAACTAACTGGAGTACGTTGTGATAACCCTGTAAGACTTACCACCGGGACGTTCATGAACACAAGGGCTTCAGCTACCTCTTAGCATTTCTGCATGCTTAGTAGAAACAAATTCTGGTATTATCTTTTGTATTGAAAATAATACCATGTTTTCTGACTTAGTCATTGTATCACAGCAGTTCAGTTCATATTCTGTTCATATCAAAGTACACTGAAAGGATCTGTTCTTTTTCTTCTCCACTTCTCCACTTATCACACTTATCTTTCTCTGTGTTATCATAGGCTTCTAACTGTTACCTCAATATTCTGCTGCTTTTTACCTAAGTGTGTTTCATCTGCACAATTAAAGTCATTCTACAGCTAATTTTCATAGTCACTGTCATCTGGAAAAGGCATCTCTAATGAAAGTACAATTAATTAGGATGTCCTGTCATGCTGGATATGGGTGTACTTGCTCTATGTTCTCACCATTCATTCAGACTTTTTATAGACTGGTTTGTTATTCAAAAATAGTTTGATTTTAAAGTATTGCACTTGCTGCTCCTGCAACCTTTTATCAAAACTTAATACTGAATTTGAAATACAGTGTATTAAATGAAAAACAGAGCAATAGGGTGGCTTTAGTGCAGTTCTTAACAGTTAAACCTTGAACTAAGCTAATAGTAATAATTTACTGACAATAGAAAGCAAGTAATATTCAAAAACTGTACTATGTCAAATGTTTTACTGACACTCACTTAAACCAAGAACAGGATTAGTTATTGCATTATTAATCTGATTATTTTGTCTTTTAAAAATGCAGTATTCTACTGAGGAAGACATGATTGAATGGGCTAAGAGGGAAAGCGAGAGAGAAGAGAAAGAAAGATTGGCAAGACTAAAACAGCAAGAGCAAGAAGACTTGGAACTGGCTATTGCACTCAGTAAATCTGAAATATCAGAAGCATGAAGTTTAGAATAAGATGTTGTCATATGTCAACTGTTTTGTCCCTTTTCCTGAATACCTAACCTATTTAAATGTTAATCAGAAGATTACATATATACAGAAAAATTAAGGAAGGTGGTGTGTTCCTGCTAAATTCAGTCCTTTTGGTTATTTTTATTGTTTGAATAACTTAATTCTAGCATTCAGTTTCTCTCAAGTTTTCAGGAAAATAAGGAACATTTCCCAGATGTAAGCAAATCAGTTGAAAATGCAGAAAATGAGACATTAGTTTGACTGTAATCCGTCAGCAGTTGGTAATTGAACACAAAGTGAACACAGCAATTATTCTGCCATGGCTGATTGTCTCCCATCAAGCAGTTAGTCATTGAAATCTCTTCTAGAAAGATTTTAGTAATGCCAGAGTTGTGGAGTGCTTTATTTTATATGGATGCATATCGATTTTTATTTTTATTTTTTTCTCTTCATTGAAGATTCTGTTACAATCTTCATGGAATCCAAGTCAAAAAGAGTGTGTCTTACAGAAACCTTTAATGCTTTTCTTGCATGGTCGTAGGTTTTAAGACCAGTTACTTTGTTTTATAAAGCAATTAAATGGAAGATTTGTGTGCATTTGCTGTTGGCCAAGATGACTGCCAGATAACAAGGCCCCGCTGCTCTTTGAGCCAGTTTTGCTTGTGAAATATGCAGATAAGTAATTGGCAAGATTGCTTGCCCGTTCACTGGCAAGATAGTAAGTTGAAAATGAAATGAGACTGAGAATAGAAAGAAAACGTCTGATTATTTTTTTCATTATTTTTTTAAAGGTTGCTTTTTTCCTGTATGTGTAATTTATTGAATGCCAACAGATAGTTGCACCTTAAACTGATTTATTTTTTTTTTTAATGGTCACTGAGTGGGATTGATATGATTTTAATGAAAATAACTTAATGAAAGTAACTTATTGTTCACTTTGAAAGAACTCCACTCTGGAGAATTGGTTTAATTAAAATAATTCCAAAAATAATCTTTTGCCCTATCTAAGACAAATGGATGGCAGCAGCATAAGCATCAAGAGATTTTTCTTTCTTTCTTGCACTTTTAACTTGTGGTGTTTCTGTTGAGGAAATGGAAAAGTTTCAACACACAGCACTGGGAGGGGGAGTTGGACTCAGCCATGCTTCAATACACTTAACCTCTTCCTATTATCTGCCAATGCTGCTGTTGAAAGAGTTTGATAGTTTTCAGTTTATCAGGAAAATGGGGAACCGGACTGCGATGTTTTTTCTTTTGCACTGGGAAATGAGCATTGAAACACCTGCTCAAAAAAGGTAACTCAAATTTTTGCAAGGATTAAATAGTTAAAACTTATCTATACATCTCTGCAATGAGTGTACACTAATCTTGCAAATCATGCTTAACTGGATTACATAGTTTCTTATCTTTTGTTAAAAAATGTATACTCAGTGGACCAACACAATATTATTATGTATATATTATATATATATTCTTGCTTTCCTTTATGGAATTTAAAAGTTTTGAGTCATTTGATGTTACATTTCATGTTACTGACTCTGACTATAGTACTTTTACTCAGACTACCAACAAACCACTGCTGTGAGCTAAATGGCATTACTTATGAAGTTTTAACTTTTTTTAAAAAAAGAAACTTGTGGGATTAGCCTCTATTTATAGACTTCCCTTTTGTTTAAAAATTCTAACAATAGCCTGTAATTATGAAGAAATAAAGTTTAAGTACAGAAGTGTGAACTGTTTGCCTATTTTTTCAAAAGGGTGCGGAGCTGTAAAGTAACAGGCAAATGTAACGTGAGCGTGAGAAGGTGCTCTGTTTGTAGTCTGATGGGAGGTGGTTCATTTTCCAAGAAACAAGCTGCATCAACAGTGGGGTTAGCTGCAGTGCATATTAATCCCATTTGTCACTTGCTTCATTAGGAGTCATGGCAGCTTCAGTGAGAATTCATGCTACGTTTGCCTCAGGATTTTTGCCTGCACAAGGTTTGCAACGCTCAAATGTTCCATCCTTAATATTCCTTTGTGAAGATATGTCAGCATATCATGTGCTCTCAACATAAAGCACGTTTTCTTGGCTTGGTAAATCTGCAGTTTGACCCAGAGTATTCTTCTCAATGTGGTGCATCACATCTTCATGTCACAGTGTGGATGTAGACTGCTTGGTCAGCAGTTCAGGAGTTCCAGCAGTCTCTCATGTCTTGATGCTTCTGTTACAGCAGTGATCAATATCAATGTACTCATCTAAGTGGCCCCAAATATGTATTTTTTTCTGGTTATCTTTTTAATGATGCATCAGTTGGTTTAGACAAGGTAATATTTTCATTAATTTCATTGGATTCATACACAGCCTGGAGGTCGTTTGCAACCATCTGTGGGCAGGTTTTTTTCTTTTCAAATCCTCTACCAAGTTCACATCTTGGACATACTTTTGCCTCTGACTGTGCTGGTTTCAACCTTGTCATCCCTGCAAGTTTTGAGCTGTCCATATGATTCTAATATGAAACTGAAAGTAGTTGCTGTTCATCTTGATAAATTTGATACCCTTTTCTGTCTTTGTCTGGTTTACTGTCTTCTGAGGTTCTGTCGTGTAAAAGTTCACTGAATTCACAGCGAACCATTGCACTTTTTATTTAAGAGGTTATCTAATGTTTAGCAGATGAATTGGCCACCTGACAGCTACATTTCCAATGCAAAGTAACTTAATAAGAAATTGTATCGGTGGCATGTACTGGGAATTAATGTTAAATATCTGTTATCACTGCCAAGTACTGACAGAATAAAAAGGCAATAAAGGTGCTTAATAAAGGACCTGATATACTGAGTTGACTTTAAGTTGTCTAGGAGTCTGTCTGCTACTTTAAGCCTGGAGACATGATGTGACAAAGAATGCTTCTGCTCAGTTCTTAAAATCTGTTGTGTGCAACATCAGTATTGGGCTTCCTGGTTTCTTTGGTTATACACATTTCCTTGCCATCCTTTGCCACCTGACATGCCAGCCGTATGTCACTTCTTCACACAAATAGCATCCAGTTGTCAGAACCATGTTGCCTGCTGTTGTTTCCCCATTAACTTGTCAATAGCTTCATTTAGCTACTGAAAGTTAAAATTCTATGTTTTAGAATGAAAAATTTTAGCAAAACTATAACTTCAGTATTGGAATGCTTCAGTTATTCTTTAGCCTGAATCTTCCAATGTGTGCGTTGTGTTTTACAATATTGACAGAGCAGTATTTTTCATTGATATCATTTTTAGATAATAAAGGAAACAGAGCTAAATTATGAAAGGGTAAAATGAGAAAAGTAACTCATCTTCAAAATGTTGTCATTTCCAGTCTTCACGGAATGCTCTTGAATTTAATTCTGTTGTTTATTAGGGTGATGGTTGGGATTCCTATGCATCCATTGTTTACCATGGAAGATTTGTCTTGTGCAATTGTAAATCACAAAATATACAGTAAAGGAGATTGTCAGCAGTTATTAATTGAAGTGGACAGAAATCTTCCCAAATTGAAGATCCTTCCTGATGCAAGTTTGAAACTTACTTTTTGGGTAAGTAGAGTGGAATGTTAATTACCTGTATGGGTGTTACTGAACACCTCTTGCACTAAAAGTGAGAGATCTTGAGCTGCTAGGACCTTAGATTTTTGAATTGAAAATGAAAAGCATTAGCTTTTAAAGATCCTGTAGCTGATGGATGGGAAAATGCTGCACTGTTTGGATATTAAGAGGTCAAGATGTTTCCAATTATCTCTTGTTGAATTATTGAAGGATTTTGGACAAACCACTTTTTAATGCTAATCCTCCTCCTGTTTTCTAAATGACAACGGGCCTGGCAGTATATTGTGTAACTGCTGAAATTAAGAGGCACTCCTGTTTGTAGTAACAATTGTGTGTGTATACTTGTGTATATTCCACAGGTAAGGAAGATTTAACATAAGGAGCTGGTTGTACTCTAGGGCTGTTCAAACTGGATAGTAGATTAAGAATTCAGCCAAAAATGCTGTTCTGAGCAAGATACACTTGCTTGAGGATTTAGTTTGCTGATTAACACGGGTTGAAATTCTAACCTTTATTTCAGACGTCTGTCTCAACAGCAAGAGATCTTTTTAAGACTCTTTGCAAACTGACAGCTTTCTCGCTTTTCTGTCAATAAAAGAATTCATTAATTAAATGCACTCTTTCCATTTTCTCTCCACCCAGCTGCCCCTATGTACTGGAGTGAGACCCAGGACTCCTCCCCCTCATTTTAGACCTCAGGAACCATGTTCAGCTAATCAAAGACTTTTTTTAACCTTACACATCCACTGTTCCCTAATACACCCATTGTTTCGTTATGTCAACCTCGTCCTCCTGTTTGTCCTGCCACTCCCTGCTCTGTGTGTGTTCACCTTTCCCTTTTTCCCTTGCTCATTTCCTTCCACGAACTGTTACCCTGTCAACCTGAATGCTAAGATTATAATACAACAGACGATCGCATTGTTTTCAGCATCACGCATCAATGTGTAGCTTAAATTGTCTTAGCATTATTTTTTTCTTTGTTATGCTTCTGTAAATGAAGTTGTCCTTACTCTGTTCATGCTGACCTGGGCTGTGTGCACGGCTGGCTGGCACCACTTTGTCCAGCTGCTGTGCTGCGGGCAGGAAGGCTCCAGCTTCACACCCACGCCCATTGGAGCACGCTGACATGGCGGCCATCCATCCAAACCTGGGCTAGCAAGGAGCTGTGCCGTGCTCCTCTCAATGGGAGTCAGTAGCCCTAATTCCAACCTGCTGCCAGCAGCGATGCAAGAGCAAATTGTAAAACGTCACTCTTGGAATTTCTCAAGAGTGTCCTGGCTATTAGCACGTGGTTTTTAGTTGCGGTCTGGAAATTGCTTCACAGTCTTAACATTGAATTGAAGTTAAACGTCTTTGGGGTGGATTCCCTTATGTCTGACGGTGCCTTTTGCTTACCTGCACTACTGTTCTCAATTTTTGTTAAAATTTCTGATAAAATTATCGATGACCTGTGAGAATTTGGGCTCGGGCCAGGCTGCACCGCGTGACGAGCGCCGCGCGGGACACGGGAGAAGAGGCCAAGTCCCGCAGCGGAGCCCCGCACCTACCTGCTCGCGGCGCCTCGCGACCAGTCCTCGCTCCGCCCGGGGCGGCGCCGCCGCAGCCGCTCACCTGTGTGGGCGGTCCGTCGGCGGGGCCCGGCCCGGCCCGGCCCGAACATGCGCCGAGGCTCCCGGCCGCCGCTGTTTCACATCATGCCAGGTGGCTGCGGCGGCCGCGCGCGCTGGGGAGCTGCGGGAGCGGCGACGGCAGCGCGGGCGTCTTTTCTGCAGCCGCCAGAGCTCCGCGCGACGCCTCCATGGAGCCTCCCGAGGGCAGCGGCAGGAGCGGGCGGGCCAGGTGCGGGCGGGCCAGGTGCGGGCGGGGGGCGCGGGGCCGCCTCATCTCGGGCCGCGGGGGGCGGCGCGGCACGGCGCGGCACGGGCTCGGGTGGCTGAGCGCCGACCGCCTCGGCCGGGGGTCGGAGGGCCGGGCGAGCGGCGCTTCCCAAACATGCGGCGCCACCGAGGGCGCGGAACCGCCGTTTTCTTTCAGGTGCTTGTTTTCCTTCCTTGTCTCGCGTGGGAGGTCTGTGCAAATGCCGTACCTGTGCTGCAGTCCTTCAGGAGCTGCGTTCGCGTCTGTCTTTGTCTCTGCCGTCGCGTTTCGGAGCGGGGCGACGCGCCTCGCCCTGCCGGCCTGCAGCCCGGCCCTTCCACGTGTGCTCGCATTGCCCGCAGAGCGCACGAACTTCTGTGTACGCATCGCGTTCTTCCCTGAGGGCAACGGCAGGTTTTACTTGTGGGACCACAGTGATCATCAAGTTTCAAACCCCCCTCTATGTGCAGGTCGCCAACCAGCAGACCAGGCTGCCCAGAGCCACATCCAGCCTGGCCTTGGATGCCTTCAGGGATGGGGCATCCAAAAGCTTCTTGGGCAACCTGTTCCAGTGCGTCACCACCTTCTGTGTGAAAAAGAGTTTGCAAATCTACGTGGTGTGTCGGGAAGTTCTGAACGTGCAGCAGAACGTTCACAAAGCGTCCTAAAGCGGTTTGTTGGATGCTGTTACATGGGGGTGTCCAATAGACGGTGCTGGGAATTCCGTGCTGAGGCCTCGTTGCCTTTCTGCAGCTCCATCTGCTGGAACCGAGGGTCACGTACCAGCACCTCGAAAAGAACGATATTTTGCTTACCGTGCTCCAAAATGCTGGACTTGAGATGTGTTACAGATCAGGATTTTTGCTAAATAATGGAAAAATTATTAGTATTTTCATGTTATGGCTCATGTTTTTACTTAAAAGTATACCTTTACACTGAATGATGTAGGACATGTTTCTGTAGGACTGAGCTCGTGGTTCCTGAGGTTTTGGAGATGCTTTGGGAACAGACTGAAGTTATTAGGTTGTGGTTGGAGCACAGGACAATCTAGTGGGCTGCTTGGGACTGAGAACAAACATCAGGTTTTTGAGCAGGAGTGATGGAAAATGGCCTCTCATCCTGCAGTTTTTTGGCTTTTTGTCTTTGATGCTAAAATTTCAGTTGTCTTTTGTGGGAAAACAGTAATGAGAAGGTATTTGAGTGTGAGGATGGTCATTCAGATATACCTGACTGAAATCTCAAATGCAAGTCAGGCAGAGTGCAGTGCTGTGTTATTACTGTCCCACCTGTTTGGCTCTGAGTGCAATTGTTGTCCTCAATGGGTGAAATCTTACAGCTGTGTTTGATTTACACCAATCCACATTTCTTGTTAGAAAGGGAAGAAATGCCAGGAAGTTCCCAGACTGCTCCCATTCCCAGTCTCATATCCCTGCTTTTTTATTTTTATTTCTTAATGCTCGTGTTACTTTCTAAGTTGATTTTGCACTCTGTGAGTTGGGCAGAACAGCTGTGTCCTTCCCAAGGCCTACGAACAAACGTTCAAAATGGCTTTAGAAGCACTGGGTGGTAAGAAGCCTTGCTGCTAATGCTTTTACTGTTCTCCGCTCTCGATTCAATTTGCAGGTTCAAGAGAATTATAAAAGGGTTGTGCTGAAGTGCTGTGCTTCAATTTTTATTTAATTGGAGAGAATGTGGCATTGTTACTGCCAAGGTACCGTGAAGTACGCTGTGCAGATAACTTCTCAAATACCAACTCCATTTATTGGAAGCTCTCAGGGAAAAATGCTCTGAAATTTCATGTAAAACAATAATTAAGGGCATGGCGACAGTCTCCCATTTGTCCAAAGTATTTTGTCATTCCTGAATGTATGGTTATGAGAGCCTCAAGTACTTCTCAGCAAGGGAATTGGAACAGAAGCATGGTTTCTAAGTTGCAGTAAAGCAACTGTGACTGAATAGTTCATTTTTAAAATGACTTGCGTGTTTCTAATGCAAAAAAGAAACGAAACAAATCATTGCAGCTCAGAATAAATACTGCAGGAATGCCTTTGGGGCTAAAATGTGTGCTTTATCCCTTTCGTGTTTCTCACCACATTGAAATCTGGAGGAAGTAAGCATGAAGAAGTACAAGCCAGACTGAGACTGCTGAAGTTGGAGGTGTGGGTAGCTCTGGGGTCCTTGTGATAGCTCTTTATTCGGGTTATTTTTGGTTGGCAATGGAGACTCCAAGCACAGAGAGAGATTCCCCAGCATCACTCCCTCACCTCCCACTGGATCTTATTTCAGTAATACCACAGATCTCTAAGCTGATCTCGTGCTCCAAAGAAAAATAAATGTCACTGTTGCTGTCAGGCTTCTTACAATGTACATAGCAGAGGTGAACTTGCATTTTGCAAAATCCTTTTGTTGTGCGTGCTGTGAGTTTTAATGTGCCCTGCCCTACTGCAGGGTAGTGGTCTAGTGCAGCTGTTGCTCATTGCTTTTAATCTGGACAGGATTAGTCCTTTACAGATTGTGAATAACTGTCATAGTATAGACCAGACAGAGATAGCGAAACTGAGACTTGGAGGATATGGGGAAAAGAGGAAATGGATACTGTAAGGTTGTTGGAAGAACTTAAGAACGTTTTAAAAAGAAAAAAAAGAAGCATGGCATGATTCATGTCTGTTCTTCAAAGTGGCAGACTAGAGCACTTGGATCAATGAAAAGGAGCTGTTAAGCATTAATACAGAGTGATTTCTGATCAAAATCTGATTGCAATGTTACTGCATTCTGTAACGGGTTGGGGATTTGCAATTTGTTAGGCTATATATGTACGTAAATTTATTTTATAAGCAGTATACCACCCTCTGTGGTTTGCTCCGGAAAGGGAGCTGCAGAAAGGACACACGTATACTTTTTATTTGTCTGAACAAATCTACCTAAGTGAATTTATTGCGCTGTTTGCCTGTTCAAATACAGGATGAGAGCTGTCAGCGTAATGCAACCCAGATCCTGCTCGCTGCAAGTCAAACAGTGGTGGGACCAAGGGCAGAGCAGGAGTCTGCCGACTTGCTGGACTTTGCTCCTCTCCTGGACTGCTTGGCCACATCCCCTTGTTCCGTGAGCTGTCACTGAAACCTAAGAGCCCAAAGCAGAGTGTGTTTGCAACAAAAGCCTGTGGCACTGCTGAGACATCTGCAGCCGGGTGCTTCCAGAGCTGAGTTTGCCTCAGAAATAAAAAGGGGCTGTAAGAAGGAGGGGACAGACTCTTTGGAGATAGGACGAAGGGGAATGGTTTCAAATTAAAAGAGGGGAGATTTAGGCAGGCTGGAAGGCATACAATTTTTACAGGAAGGGTGTTGAGGCACTGGGATGGGTTGTCCATAGAGGGGGTGGGTGCCACATCCCTGCAGACACCCGAGGTCAGGCTGAGTGGGGCTCTGGGCACCCATTGGAGCTCTGGGTGTCCCTTTTCATTGTGGGGGGTGGATTGGATGGCCTTTAAGAGTCCCTTCCAACCCTAACCAGTCTGTGTCACCATCCTTGTGTGGTTTGAAGTACTGACAAAGGTCTGCTAGTTTTAGAATCGTGTTGGTTTTGTGTTTCTCTATGAAACATTTGGACAGAATTCAAATCTTTCTGATTGCTTTGCTGTTGGTAAAAATAATGGCATTTCTGCAGCACCTTGGGGGTGTTAGACACAAGCCAGAAGTGTGCTCGAGAGCAGAGAACACTGCTGTGTTACTGCTTTGGCACGTAAACCAGGAAGGGATACAGTAGAATTAATTTTCTTACATAAACTTATTTGCTTTTGAGTTATGAAAAAGTTTCTGTATTGTCTGAAAAGTGAATGGCAAGGAATTATTAACCGGAGTTGCATTCTGGTTCTCCCTTTCACGGTAATGAGAGCAGTTCTTAAAAGATTGTTTCTGATCTGAACAGTTTTGGGTCTGCTGGCAAAACAGAAAAGGGGTTCTTCCCGAGTGATGTGTTGTTTGTTTTCTTTGCATGCAGGCATATTTTTCAGCCTGGAGATCAGAACAGTTGTCACACAGCCTGGCTCTAAGCGGTCATCCTTGTGTTTAGAAAGGAACCAGCAAACTCATACTGGCCAAAGGCAGTAATCACACTGTGTCCTCTCCTAACCGTGCTGTGTCTGCCCTGCATCACAAGAACACAAGGCAGTGTGGTATTAATAACTTCTGAAATCTGTGGGGATCTGTTTGAGAGCGTGCAGTGGGATGGACACCCTGCATACCAGTAAGCCAAGTCATGTTTGTAAGTTGGAGGTGCTTGAAATCAGGTAGGTTTTATTAAGAACCAAGCCTGTGACCTTAGAGAGATGCTGTGGGTGCTCCTCAGGTCTGCGTGCGGTTAAAGCTTTAGTACAGATACAGCCAGAGCAGCTCAGTGTCTGCAGGGAGATAGCTGCATGGTTCCTTACTGCTTCCTAGTTGGAAGAAAAGCAGCAGCTCTGGGCATTTGACTGATCTCTATTCAGTTCTGTTTCACGCTGCATAAAGAGATTGCTCAGGAATTCATTATTTTAAATCTTTTTTACTGCATCGCTAGAAGGAGCGCTGGCTGAATATAAAGGCAGTGCTAATGGTCATCTTTGTGTCCGTAGTGAGGTCTTCAGCATCACCGGGGTGAAGGTGGGCTGACAAATACCTTTGCTGATGACACAAGTACCTTGAAATAGAGAAGTGTGTTGGTGCAACCCTGTTCTTTCTGCCAGTACAAGGAGTGTTTGTGCTGCCTTAAAATAGCTTGTGATCGGCATTGTCTTGTAAAAAATGAAGCTGTTAGAGAGAAATCCCTTGTTACAAAGGGGCTAATGGAAGCCAACATATCATATTGTTCAAGCTGTTAAATACAGAATGAAATTAAGAGCAAATACTTCATAAGTACTTAACGGGAGCCTTCTGAGCTGGATTTGTAGCCCTGCAGATGTGCTTTCCTTCCCTTCCGTGTAGAAGTTGGTGTGTGCTGAGCAGCCTCTGCTGTGCTCAGGCACGTTGTGGTAGAAGAGCAGCTGCACATACAGGCAGAGCTACAGCCAGAACCCAGGTTGGTGTTCACTACAGTGGCTTCTCTGATGTTCCCCAGTAAGATAAAAGCATTGTCAGTCATTACTGAGCACAGTTGGACTGGTGCTATGCAAGCCACTGAGACAGAAGGTCATTGGCATGATTACAGAGATTTAAGGTTTGTAGGTGAAAGTTTTAGATGTACCTTCTTTGGGTTTTTTTTGCAATGTTCTCATAAATGCTGAGTTCAAAGGAGTCAGTTTTTCAACGTTTTGCAGAATACAAGATTGGAGATTCTTTTTATTAAAGAAATCTGTAAAACCAGTAAGCATATCTGCTCTGCTGCATAGTAAGAAATCAGTCAGCATCGTGCGCACAGGGAAATAAAACCTATGCAGAAATAAATAAATAGAAATCCCCTTCCCCCTTTTGATAGTGAAAACCATTATGATTCTTGTGCTTCTGAACAGGCTTAACTTTTCATTAATATTCAGGAATTTAATTTTGCTTAGTGTGCTTATGTAATTTGTTCTGTGTTGCAGTTAGCATAAAGAGGATCTGATGTTTAAGCGAAAAAAGCATTGCTTGGATGCCCTGAGTCATTGTCCTGATGGGATGCAGTGGGGTCAGGAGCTCAGGTCTCACACTGAGCCACAGGATGTGCTGGCCTTTGTGAAACACCCCAGCGGTGGTCCTTAGAGCAGAGAAGGATGGTTTCATAAATAATCAAAGCACAGTGAGAAGCATGTGATTGTCCTCACAAGACCTGCAGCCAAAAAATCAAGAAACAGAAAGAAGCTTCTAAAGCCAAGGGGAAGAGAGCCTAAACTTGGAAATATTCCTGATCTTAGTTTTGTTTTCTTTAGTTGAAAGAAAACGTGGGGGAAGAGAGGTTGTCAGAGCTGTAATTGTTACCAGACAAGTGGTGCTCAAAGGAAAGCTGCCAGCTGAAGTCTTGGAGAACTTGGCAGGAGCAGCACAGCCCTCAGTGCGCACGGCTTTGGAGGCTGATTTTGGAAGTACCGTACCAGTTAGACATCGGGTAAACTAGTGAAATGATGAACTGTTCTTGCCAGAGTAGCTCGTTATCACTGCACAGAAGCACCTGGGTTAATTGTAAGTTGTAATTAGTAATTATTTCCAACTGGGAAAAAAATGATAATGTCTTATCTCGGGCTGCAGCCCAGGTACACGCTGCTGTTAGGAACTTGTAATGCAGTCATTACAGGGGCAGCCTGTGGCTCTGTTAGAGTAATTTTTATAGCAGGCGCAGCACAGGCTTTTCCTGTACAGGATGTCATAAAAACAGCAAGAGATTTCATCAGGTATGTTAATGTCTTCCGAGTATCTTTCTTATCGTTTTTGAGTCCTCCTCCAGCAGCTGATATCTTTGTTGTTGATACTGCTTTGTGTAAGCTAACCAATGGGACCACGCACAGGAGAAAACTTTTACCATTAGATGATGTGCTCTTGGCAAAAATTAGCTCTTAATTGATCAGCTTCTGCAGTGCAGCTGCCTGGGTGATGGGCCGTAGCTCTCGGTAATTGCAGCCTGCTGCCCTTTCTTACAGGGGCAGTGATGCTGATAAGCCAGCAAAGCAGTTTGGGAGTGTGCACTGTTTTATTTTGGCCATAGCCAGATGAGCTCACCCCACTGATTCAGTTGTTAGTGCCCACCTTTGCATATTGTTGTTAGTGTTTCCCTTTGCGTGAGATGAAAGAGGTTTGTACTTCCCAGGGCCCTGGGGACCGTGCCACAGCTGGGTGGTGGGTTCAGTCCTGGGCTGGGTGGTTATTTGATGAGACGAAGTGCTCTCACCTGTGTGCTTCTCACTCTGACAGCAATTAGTGCCTTAATTCTCTGCATTTCAGCTGGCCTCATTTGACTCCCCATTCCAGTTTGTAGGCTTTTGATGCTGCTATGTGTTTGGGTGTGTAATTAGCTGAGTATTTGACTTCTACCTTGGTGCTGAATGAAGTAGCTGGTGCAGTACTAACTTGAGGCAGGTCTGTAGCTACCGTGCCAGCACCACCCAGGTCAGTAGTAGCAGCGCTCTGTGCCTGGCTGCCAGCGCTCACCGTGACGTGCTGTGCCTGCAGCAGCGATGCTCACGTTGTCCCTGGCTGTGTTGGGGCTGCAGGCAGCGCCTGGGCTCGCTGCACCGGGCACGTATGGCCATGTCGGGGCACGGCACAGCGCTGGCAGAAAGGTAAGGGGCAGGGCATGGTGTTTTCCATGTGGATTAGAGGCAGTTCTGATCTTACAGCCGAAAGCAGGAGGGAATCTGCAGCCTGCTGAAGCATGACTAATCACTTTGATACAGCGTTCAGCATTTCTAGTTTCAGGTCTGTCTTTTTGTCCTGTTGTTTGTAGCAATGAGTGATCATTTGTGGCATTTATGTAAGGTGTGTGCCTTAGTTCAGGTCATAAGCCCTTTACTTGGGAGCTACGTGAGATCTCTGGTTTCCTTGGAGCATTAGGGAGGTGAGCAACTGATGTTATTGCTGCTGCTGAGGGTGGCACTGTGCTAATAATTCTTATTCCTGAGAAGATGCCAACTAATTAATGTATTCCGTTTGCGCCTTGAACTTAAATGTATTTTTTAAATATGTGTATTATTTTTATGTTTTAAAAGGAGTATTTTGAACAGGTTTATTTGTATTGAATGGGCTTTGATTTGTAATTGTTCTGCACGGAGATAAACAGAACAAAATAAAACCAGATCAAATGTTACTAGTCCAAATATTTCACAGCAGGAGAAAAATGTGTTTTATGTACTGTATAATGATTGTTTTAGGGTTTAAAAAGGCACGTAGGAGCCATAATACATGCAGGCATTATTTAACAAAGTTACTGTAAGTCAGGTTCAGAACAGACTTGGCCAGCCAGGCTGGCATGATACCACACAGTGCACAAGGCAGTGCCAAGGCTGGGTTAATCCATGTTTGCAGACCAGTCAGAGTTTCCTGGGTGCAGGATTTGCAGTGTATCTCAAGTGTGATGGCAGCAGCCACTACGAACAGCGTCGTGTGATGTCTCTTCAAATCTGCAACCCTGGTTTTCATATGTGTGGTAATGGTCTTTCTTCTTTGCAGTCATTATTAAAGTCAAAACCAGAACGCAGCTGCAGCGGTTATTGCTGATGCTATCTGTCTGTTCTGTGCTCCCCTATCTTTTTTCCTGAAGATGATACCAGCATTTTACTGTCTGTTTCTCCTTTCAGCAGGCTGCGTTTTGCTATTTTTTAAGACAATAACAGTTTCCCAGTAACAAGGCAGTTTGCACCACTTAGAGCTTTTGCCATCAGAAACTCGCTGAGGATTTGTGCTGTGTTTTTGTGGGGGCAATTTTTGGACCGAACTTACGTGTGACATATTAATGCTATGTAACTCTTTGATCATTAGATGCAGATGTTTCAGCTGTCCTGACACTGACCAGGTTACTTTAACTTTGTTAGTACAAGGCCTAATTTGTTTCTTCTGCAGATTTGTGTCCAGCAGTTCTGATGGGGAGGAACTTGGGCCCAAATGTTTTCAGCTGGTCTGTGTCATCCCTTTGCCAGTAACCCACAGACCAGCTGAGAGCCCTCGTTTCAAGGTCAGGCTGACATCGGAGTGCTATGAAGGAGAAAAGTACAGTCAGACTACAAAGATAATCTTCTGACTTGGAGATGCAGCAGCAGATTTGTGTTGGAGTGCAGCATCACTTCTGAGGGACAGTGATGTTCCCAGGAGCGTGCACAGTGTGAGACTTTCACCAGCCTGTGAGTCTGTAGTGGTCTGCTGGTCAACCAAGCTGAGCGTGAGCTAAACTACAGCAACTGCAGTAGTTGATAAAACAGCCTGGTGTGATTTGGAATCATCCCACCCTTAAGCAAGCAGCAGTCATAAAGTACTGAACCTGCAGTCTTTTTGAGCCTCCCACCCAGTGCTCCTGTGTTCCTGCTAAACGAGCTCATCAAAATGCCCTGCTCCCACCTGGTACTGCTGCCTGCACAGCTTCTTATTTACAGCCCATGTGGTGCCTTTTATCCTCAGGAGGCAGAAAATCTGAATTGCTTTCCAGGGTGTCCCAGAGCAAGAGTTCACTCATATTTTGCAAGCATTAGGAGTGGACTGGGAGTAAGGCTAGCACTGACGATGGGAAGTTGAAATGTACAAATATTGCACTGCTAGAAGGGGAACAGATGTGCTGAGTTTATTTTCTCTTCTTCTGGCAGGTCACCAGCATCAGACCTCAACGTGGCATTGCATGAGTGCATGGCAGCTCTGGATTTATTTCTTAGCAACAAGTTCTCAGATGCTTTGGCTTCTTTACAAGCAAAGTAAGTTGGCTACTTTTACCAGTTTTCATTTGTTTATTTTCTGCTTCACTATCTCTCATAAGAATTAACTAGACATCTAGTTCTCTTAGCAATCATTTATTAAAGTGTGGTTTCAGTTCAGAAGGGGAGGGTAAATAATATATTAAAGTTTTGGGGAAGCCAGAATAAGTGCTTTGCACTTGGTTGAGTAAGTATTGTAAATGATCAAAGGTAACTACAGAAGGTTCTGAATTGCTGTCCAAAGAAGTAACCCTTTTGCTGTAGCACAGGATATGGGATTTTTTTTTCTCCTGAAAGAGTAAAATCTATCTTCTGACACTTGCTTTTTTTTCTCCTCCTTCCCCATATTTTCTTGCATGTAACAAGAGTTGGTAGTTTTATGTCAGCAGCTGGTAATGAATTGTCAAGCTTAGGGCATGTTACTCAAGGTTTCAATTCAGATGTATGAGTTTGGTTTGTGGCATGGTTATTATTGTTATTTTCTTTAGTACTTCACCACTTGCAGAAACTTTCTCATGGTTTATTTTACAACTCAGCATTGTGCTCATGTGTCCTAATTACACTGCTGCCCACCTGGAGGCAGTGAGGTCCAAAACTCCTAGAAATTGTTTTATCTTGCCAATTTCTTTGATTTCTTTTTCATACCCTGTCCTGGAGTTAGCTGTGCTCTTGGCTTGTTAAGTCATGTTTTTTTCTCCTCAGTTTGCTCCATTTATTTTTGAGCCATCAGCAAATTACAATGTTTTCTTTTGGATTATTGGAATATCAAGTAAAATTCATAGATAATGGAGGTTTTCTCATTTGCCACCTCAGTTTGCCATTTCCTTTATCCTTAACTGCATGACTTTAGAGGTGTTAGGAGATATCAGTGATCTGATGAGTCATGTAACCAGAGCTCTGGGTGTTCACATGCAGAACTCAGTGAAATGGCATGCAAACACTTTTCAGTAAACATTATGGCTTAGTGTGTACATTTGCTCAGACCTGTATGGGACCTCAGATATTCTCAGCAGCAGCAGGAGTAGCAGGTTGCATCAGCTTCTTTTCTACTCAGTTATTCTTTTACTTACCTCATTCATCCATAAATACAGTTGTCAGTGCTCTGCACCTCCTTCACTTCCTCTTTCCATGTCCTCCACAGGTTGTGACTGCTCAGGCAGGAGCCACCTAAGGGCAGGAGTGTGTGCTTGAAATCCATCAGGGATTAGTGAATGCTGTAGATCTGCTTTGCTTTGTTGAGGTGTTCACGTCAGTTTCTGATATCACAATCTATGGCTTACCAAGTTAAGTACACTCTGAAAGACATTCATGATAAATTGTAGGCTCAAGTGTATTGCTAGAATTGGTTTTAACTCACAGCAGTGTTGTATTGTGCTTATATATCATCAGAAGATATCATAAAATGGTAAGAAGAATGACTATTATCGTTAAATTCTGTCAGTAAAGCCCTGTGTCCATCTGGAAATACTTATTCAGTGCCTAGCATAAGATAGGGAGATGCTTAATTGAAAGGAGGTTTCAATACACTGCAAAGCCTAGTGAGGCTGTGTTGTTTTTTGAAAATCCATTTTCTCATATTGCATGTGGTTTCCGTCCAGCTTTTGTTGGGCCCTGTAGAATAATTTCATGAGCTGCTATTCTCTCTTTGTACCTGAGTGCATTGCGTATTGCAAAACAATTCTGAAACTCATTTTTCACATTAGCCTGTTGTTGGGAGGAAGCCTTTTTCCTGTTGTCCTTTGGCAGCAAAAGAAACGCAAACCTACAGTATTTGCAAGTGTGATTCAGAAACAAGATGCTGCATTTCCCTGTAGATGATACCCATCAGGATCCCCATCTCTTCAGGGAATGACTGGAGATGTAGAGTGGGCATATGTGGTAATGCTGACTGTTTTCTTTGGGAGTCATCAGTTCCTCACTGCTGCCTTTTAGTGTGCTGAGATTCAGAATTGATTTTCACAGTCCGTAAACATTCTATCTTTGTTTAAAGAAATACTTCTCAGTTTCTACATGCTTGTGAAGAGTATCTTATCCTCGATTTTGCAGCTTTACCAGTTGTATTGTAGGACATACTCTGCTCCATATTACATTATTGTATATTCACTAAATTACTCACATTTGGCTTCCACAGTGAGTGTATTTCCAACTGATTTGTACCATGTGTAACTGAGAGCAGATTTTGGCAATATATGAGAGTTAAAATCAGAAGATCTCTCTTTGCAGCTTAAAAAGAAATAGCTAAGGATATTGTCTAGACTTGTTGTTGAGATAAAGTTCTTTTTTCCTGTTAGGAAAATAATATCCTCCATAAAGATGAGATTTTGTTTCATAAAAATTTTAATCTGGTGTTCTTGCTTCATAGCACTGAACATTTTGTTTCCTGGAGCAGTTTTAGCCAAAAAAGTTTTAGAGTCAGTTTTCTTTCTTAATATGGTTATTGTACAACGATGGGCTCCAATTCTTTTTTAATTCCTGCTCTAAGTTTAATTAGCTTAATCTCTTATATGCAATATTGGTACTAGGTCTAAGAAGTTCAAGAAAAACATTAAACTCAGTCACCAAGCACAGCAGTTATTTTTAATATGTACTTTGTTAACTGTGACAGGGAGCATCAGTCAGACAGTCCAGTCACTGGGGAGGGCACACATCTTGTGTTCCTCCTCAACCTCAAGTTACAGCAAATCAATTAAAAGCTGACTATATTTTTAGCTCTCATTTAATTGAAAGCAGTTAATAAATGCTGAAAGAGTTGATTTTGGATATTTCTTATTCCTTTTGGTGAAACAAATGTTTGATATTTTAACACTTATCCTAAAGGAAAGAGTGGTGTAATCACCTGATATCAGATCATTTGGGAGAACAGTAAGAAATGAATTCTTGACAAAGCAATGTGGATCATTGGTTAAGCTGCAGCACATTTTTCTTGCTGCTTGTACAGCAGAAATACGAGAACGATTCATTCTGGGCAGTGGATTTTATTCAGGAAATAGTCTCCAAAAGCCGTTGGAGGTGTTAGTGTAATGTTGGTTCTGGAATGACTGTGTTTGAAAGGTGAGTTAAATCCTTTCATATGTGGATATGCCGGATGGGTTTGACGGCGTTCTGCTTTACTGCTTATCTGTTTAAAACTGCTGTCAGAATAGTGGAGGTGTGTGGTGCATATCCACTGTCATTGGAATTTTTAAAAATCTAAATTGCAATATTAAATGTTCTCTTGTGTATTCTGAGTTTTAGAGAGCTTAAGGAAGTTATTAGGATTTGAATAGAAACAATTTGTAATGACTGCCTTTGTTGTGTGGTAAAACGTGATCGTAGGATAAACCAGCTATGGAGTTGTTCATTGGGGCAGGGAAGTTTTATCAGAACTGTGATGGTCAAACTGAACAGTGCAAAGTAAGGGGAAGCACATGGAGGTATACTGAAGATCTAGGCTGTGTTTGGATGAAGACAGTGCAGCTCTACAGAAAGCTCAGGTTAGCTATTTATGGTAAAGAATGTCAAGAACATGAAGAAGGTCATTATTTCCACTTTTTTAGTGACTGGAGTCTGGAGGAACACAGCTTTATACTCTTTATAAAAAGAACATTTATTGCTGCCAAAACCTGACTTAATTATTTGTCTCACCTCCTAGCTGAAATTACTAGACTCTGTATTTTATAGAACAGTTTATTTCAAAAAGGCTGGAGGGTATTCTTGTTAAATCATAGCTTTTCAGCATAGACCAGATTTAGACCATTCCTCTGACTCGTACTGACTCGGGTTGATTAAAATGGTCTTTTCTAATTGTAAACTTAATGCTTGTGGGAAATTTTCATAGGAAATAAGTCTTTATTGGAAGATGTCCAGTTATCAAAATGGAGGCTTCCTATGGAAGCCCACGCAATAGTCTAGTGGGTTGTTTGGACTTGCTGGAATTTCTGGGCAACCTTTCAGTCCCCATGTGTCCACATCCCACTGAGGCAAGTAGTGTTTGAACCCTGATCCTGTTCCTGGATATGCCTTGATGAACATACTCTCAGTCCTTGCTGTTGGATTTGTTTCACTTGATAGGAGCATTTTGATACTAAGTTAGCACGCAAAATTGACCCTGGACTTTTTATAAGCTAGTGATAACAGGCAATAGCTTTGTTTTATAAGCTAGTGATACAAGCAATAGCATGTCTTGCTATTGAGTTACTGTTAAAGAATCCTCAAAAGGATCTTAGGCTCTGTGTTTCTCAGACAAAAGATTGGCCTTCAGTCAATTCTGAGGTTAAAACACACCAGGCTTTTAGGTTCACACCTCAACTGGAGAGGAGAGCTGTTGCAGTCTTCATGTAGGTGCTTGTTTCAAGTGGGAATAGGTGCCAGTCTTGAGGAATGGCAGTGCTGTAAAGGTGATAGTGGTTGTACAGCAGTTGGAGAGCAGACGTGGCAGAACTCCATAAATGCCTAAAGATATAAGCCTCTTATTCAGCCATGTGATACCAACTATTTGGGTAAGTGATTAATCAGAGCATTAGTTTATGTCGTAAAGACTGTTGAACTCCAGCAGTGTCCTGAGGAGGAATCGAAATGTCCTGCTGAGGAATTGAAAGCAAAAAAAAGAAAAAGTTATGTGCAGCAAATTGCTGGAGAGGGAAATCCCTCTTGACCATTGTGTAGACAAAAGTATGATTTTTCCCTTTAAAACGGTGGATTTAATGATTAGCTGCTTTGATTCTGGCAGCAAGTTTCTGAAATTTTGGAAGAGGTCTTTTTTAGTGCCTTCCCTCTGCTTTGAATTTGAAAGGATTTTATTTTAATAAATCTGAGGTGAATTGTGTTTATCTGTGCCAGCTGAGGCGGATGAGAAATCAAATGAACAGGAACACTTCATAGGTTGGCATGTTATAATTTGTTCTTCTTGTTTTTTTTTCCTACTTACACTGACAGTCTACTGAAATAATCTCAGTCTGGGAGACCGAGACAGAGCTGTCCTGACTCCATGGGATTTTAACCAATTTCTCAATTATTGGTCTGTTCTCCTTTTTCACTCTGCAGATGAGATGGATGTCAGCATGTTTGGGGGCCCGCAATGCTTACAGCAGTTGGTTGTTTCCCAAAATGGCCTTTCTGCTGGTTTGGCTTAGAGGTTGATTAGAGCAGCTTGTTAGGTCGATGTAATGTGTGCAACTGTGAGTTAAGGACAGGCAGAAAATGCTGATTTTTGCATGGTCTGAAGCTGTGCGCTGCAAATTTCTTCAGTACAGCCAGCCAGCATGCTGTGTGCCACGTGTCCTGGAAAAAGGGAGCCCTCTGGCACTGTGATGAAGGCTGGCAAGGGAGGTACCAGGTGTGTGTAATGCTGTCTGTGCCAGCACCAGGTGTAATTTTAATCCCTAAATCTGAAAGCGTTTCACAAAGTACGCAAGGTGGGTCATATAATTCTGGGATTTCATTTTATTGCATGTTGCCACTAAGAAGATTCTTTTTTTTCTTTTTTCTTTTTTTCCCTCTGGAAAACGCAACCAAACCTCAGGAACTCTTCAAGACAGTTTAAGATGTTTCACTCCATCAGCAAAAGAATCAGTGCATGATAGTGAATGGTTAGAAAGCTTAAAGGGGTTCAGATCACTGCAGTGAGTTACTGGATCACTGATGAGTGCAGGGTTGTCTTAAATTACTCCTAAGGTTATCTTTCAATGCAATCCAGTTATCTAAACCCAGAGGAGAAAGAAGTGAATTGGGATGTTGTGAAAGCTTGGCAATAGAGACCTTTCTGATCAGTCCTAAAGGTGTAAAGAATTGAAATAACAAACATAGCTCTTTAGCAGTGTTTATCTGAATTTGTCAGGAGTGAATTAGAAAGGTGCACAGGGATTGCCTATAGCAGGAACTCATCTGAGCTTTCCCTTCAAGTTGCCCTTGTTGGACATCTAGATCTGAAGATACATGGATTCATTAGCAGGTGGTTATAACATGGATACTAAGTGAATGCTGTAAGTGTGTGAGGTATATAAACCCTTCCTGCCTGAGAAACACTGCTGGCAATGTCTGCAGATTAGGATTGCTTGTATTCCTTGCATTCTTGCCATATCTTTTGGTTTTCTGTAAAAGGGGCACTATCTGAAGTCCCTCAGAATAGCATCTGAATTGAGCAATTTGAGATGGAAAGTTGACAGAAGGAAAAAGCCATCATGTCTGACTGGAATATTTCTAGTAGGAAATTCTATTTGAAGAAGATGCTACTTTGGCCAGGGTTATAGAATGGTGTTACTACTATACCATCTCCTTGAGTCTGTCCTGAGTAACTGTCCCAGAATAGAATGATGTCTGGATTTTGGTCATGCATTGTTGAGTTCATTTAAGTAATTTATTAAAGAGGAAAAAAAAGAAGTGATTTGTTTTCCCTGAATGGTTGGCCATGTGGTTAATTCCTGTACTTCATGTACATTTAGTACCTATCCTTGGCTCAGAATTGGAACATCTCCACAGTTATTGAAACTGGAGCTGTAAACATGATTTCCTACACAGATCAGAATCTGTTAGCATTTCTTGGTTTTATTAACTGTTTGCATGTCCTTCGTGCCTGATTTCTAATTCATTTAGACCTAGTTCCTGTCAGACCGATACGTTTCTGGAGTTGGATTTGTACTTGTTTTTTAAAGTAATAAAAACAAAGTAACTCTGCTTTGAATCTTGTGTTTTCTTGCAGAACTAAAGACAGTATGTATCATGCACTGACTTATGCCACTATATTGGAAATGCAAGCTATGATGACATTTGATCCTCAGGACATAATGAATGCAGGAAACACCATGAAAGAAGCTCAAGCCACCTGTCAAAAGTAAGTGTGGGGCAATTCAGTCACTGAAGCTGGAAGTTGACATCAAGAGGCCATCTAGTCCAACCTCCTGCTCAAAGGAGCCTCAGTTACGAGGTCAGACCACACTCCTGAGTGTTTTCAGCATTCTGTTCCTGAAAACTTGTTTACCACAATATCTGATTTTATTTTCTTTTTTGTCAATCAATTTTTGTCAGTTAGTTTTTTGTCCTGTCCATTGTACTGATTCTGCAGTGTCTGGAGGCTATTTACCATTTATAGGTGCTGCAGGATCATTCCATTTGGTGATGATTTTGCTGTAACCAGCTGCCTTTGAAACAGTGTGCACACGCACGCAGTATGATTCAAAAAGCCTCCTGATCCTTTCCACCATCGAAATGGGATTTTGTGCACAAAGGATAAAAGACAGATCTCAGGAGGGTCACATTAACAAAAGTTTACATGGGATATTCTCATGTTTGCATGCGCAGGGAGATGACAGTGGGTTGGTGAACAGCGGAGGTATTTTAGAGACTGCAAAGATAGCCAGCTGAAAGATACAGTTCTCATGTTCCTTCATGTTCAGAATGACCAAACTGACTTTTCTGCAGATTTAGGAAGAAATCTACAGTAGCTGACTCCATCAACAACCTTGTGCATAGACAAAGCCTTGAAAACTTTACTGAAGGTAACACTGTCTCTAATTTGTCTATGTTTGTTTGGGTTTTTCACTGGAATTAGAATTGTATAGAGTTGGCAATCTGCAAGAACACATTAGGTGAAAAACTCACTGATAAAACTGATGATTTATCAGCAATTGCTGGACTGGTGTTCTGGCAATTGCTATCTCACCATGTCCAAAGTTGCTGGCTGTTTTATGTTGGCTACTGACTCAGTATTTCCAAAAATTACTGCATAAGGAAATGCCTAGAAGTTCATGGGGAAAATGCTAGAAAGGTTCCAAATTCAAGAATTTCTGGAAATAATTAGGAAATTTCTGCAAAATTACTCTGTGTACCATTAGTGCTTGGAGTTGCCTTGGTAGTCTAGAAGCAGTGCAGGTAATTTTGAAACTGCTTTCCTCAGTTTGAGATTTGTGAGTTTATTCCTTTATTAATGATCTAAGTTTTGTTTAATTATTTTTCATCTGATTGATTTGTTTTTCTTCCATTCCATGTGACACTAGAGGAAATCCATGCAGAAATTTGCTATGCTGAATGTTTACTTCAAAGAGCAGCACTCACATTCCTCCAGGTATGGCTTCTTGCATAGCTCATTGCAAACAAAATACTATATATGTTCTCTATTAGAATTAATGAATTGTAGATGCTGTTATTTGACCCAATGGTGTACGACTCTTTCATCTGGATTATTCTATTTTATTTCCATCTTCCTTCTTCTTGACATGAGCAGCCTCTAGCACTGGGACAGTTCAAGTGATTCTGAAGCTATTACAGTAGTATTTTTTAGAACTTCCCCATTGTAACTGTAAGAATGCTTAATGTAATGTCTCTCAATTTTTAAGCACTGTTTCCTCGTTTATCCATCTTTAAAACTGCTTATAAATACATGAGAAATTACAGAGTAAGAAAACAATTTCCAATTTTCTTCTGCATCAAGAAGATCAGTTTATTTGCTTCCTCTTCCATTCTGTGCTCAATTTTTCATGAGCTCAAGAACTGGTTTTAAAAATTTAAAGACACTTTGTTCCAACAGCTGCTACAATCAGTTAATTTTGATGCTTTATGTAAGTGACCAAACCCAGCTGAAAACACACAGAAATTAATATCAGGATTTTGAGGGACATTTGGACTATTCTTGTGTTGGTTATCTCTGTTGCTGGTATCTTGAGTATGTAACTGAGAATACGTGCTTTGATGTGCCCAAGTCCTCCCTAACTAGTTCTACAGAACAAAGCAAAACAGAATCACATCATTGTGATTGTTTTGATTGGATATTATTGGGATTCAATTATCTGGGAATATATCATCAGGAATTGCATGTCTGCTTATGGTGTGCAGCTTCTGTCCTCATCTGTTGCTCTTGAAACCATTCTTTAGGACTGCTGGCAAAGGCAGGTCAGTCTGCAGTAGGAAGCCCCTATCCTTCAGTTTGGGCCAGGAGGCTTCTGATGCTAATTTGTAATTCAGTTTCTTCTAGAGTTTGCTTTTGGTAGGTTTGATAGATGGAGTTATTTTCCTGACTGGCAGAAAGATGGAAAGCTCTTTGGGCCAGATTCTGTCTCTGTTTACATACTGATGAGCATGACTGGGGCCCGTTTTCTTGTCAATAACAGTAAAGTGTTCATCTAATCTACGCTCTTTTCTGCACAATGTGTTGTACAGGCTCTAAAAATACCATAACAGAAAAAAATCATCTGCTAAAACACATGTAGCTTTCTTGTCCCAAAGCAATAGCACATATCAAAACAAACCAGAATAACAGATTAGATTTGATTAATGGAGCAAGAAACTACCACCAGAAATTTCTCAGACTAAAGACTTCTCTCTTTGGGATACAGCTGTTGACTAATGGTCCCCCAGATACTTTCCTGTAACTTCTCAGTTCATTATAGCTAGTAAAGTAGCATGCTACCGTACAAGTATGGGGCTCATAGATCAATTCAGACTCAATTCAGACCAGAAAGAGCATATCCTGTGTGACTTTGCTTACCCTGCTTCCTTTTTTAGGATATGAAACTATATTCTGTAGACTCTTGAGGACAGGCAGTTATTTGTGTTTGGTGCTGAGCCAGGAAACATTCAGATCTTAACGTGCTGAAGGACAAATGAGAGGGCTATTTTTCTGAAACAGCCATAAGTGCCTGGACTGTAGAGGCCATTCATTAGCTGAGCTCCCTGTGTTCATTACGGAAATTCAAATGGTCTGCAGGTCGTGGGGGCTCTCCTAATCACAGAAGGCATCAAAGTCAAGTGTTTGTGTGTATGTGTATATATCTAAACAGAGTAGAAGTGTTTAAATATAAAAAGGAAGCCATAAATCCATGTATTGTTTCTTAGAGAGTTGTACTGTGTGTGATGATGGTTATGTTCAGGGCATGTGTTCATCTTCAGATGGTAAAAGCTGTTCATAACGCTTATAAATTTATACTGCTTGTGTGTTTTCCTTTCTCACAGGATGAGAATATGGTTAGCTTCATAAAAGGAGGCATCAAAGTCAGAAACAGTTACCAAACATACAGGTATGTTAGAGTGGTGATAAAATTAAGTGTGCAAGTGTGAAGTCGAATTCTCCAATTCACAAATGAATCAGTGGTTTATTTATTCCAGCCTTTATTATGGGCCTTGCATCTAGAACCTTTCTTAGCCCACGTGGATTCCTTCTTTGCAAAATGAAAGGCACTGATGTTACGGTTGAGTTGGTTTACAAATTTGCATTAGGTAGGCAGGGAATGGAAGAAAAAGAGGTAGTGAACCCCTTCCCTATTAACTCACAAGGTTTGTCTACTTCAGATGAGGCTGTGCATGAAACAGATCATCAGGCATATAAAATAGCATTTCTTTATTGTTCTAGCTGCAGCCTTTTTTTGGAACATCAAAAACCAGTAGGTGAAGCGTGAGTAATTCCATTAAGAAGGCACGAAACAAAAAACTAAGAGAAAATAAACTGAAGAGCTTGCAATGGAAAACAGCTGACTTCAAAGAAAGGTCAAACGAATTTGCAGGAAATAGGCTTATTGGAGCTAATTAGCATAGAACAGATGCAGTCTTTCCACGTCACAAAGTCCCCAGACAGGCAATTCCTAGAGGATGCTTTCCCTAGCATGTGTCACTGTCTGTGTGAAATAGTGGGTAAGCTGGACCTTTAATCTGGTTAAGTAAGGCAGTTGTTGTACTCTAAAGGGAAGGTGCGTGCTATTAAAAATGATAAGCAGGTTTGCTTATCTGAACTTGCAATATGTCCATTACTTGGTGTCTAGAAGCTAAAAGCATGTGGGTAAGTGTATTTATGTTCAGGCAGTAATGGAGAGCTGTTTTCAACATGTGCAAAGTGTTTTGAAGTGCAGTAGTAAATTCTGAAAAGATGCATTGAAATGTATACTATGGGAAGCATGCTCAATTTTGCCTCAGTAAATTAAGAACAGTTTTAGTATATGTAAAAAGCTGAGTGCTATAAAACTAGTAGAACTTAGGTGGTCTCCTTCAAGAGAATGATAAAAACGACTTACGTATAACTAGAACATATTTTAACAAGGCAAGTTGTTAAGTGAGATTGGCATTTATTGTTTTTGTACCTTTGATGTGGCAAGAAGTAATTACTTGCAGCCTTGATGACAGTATGGTGCAGAAGGTTACAGAGAAAAATGATGAAATGAGACTTTATTTGCATTGATTGATATTTAGCACAACGAAATTGGTGGTATAAAAAGCCAGCCTTCCTTTCTCTGCTGTCAGCAGAGCAGCAGCAGAACCCCTGGCAGAGACATTAGGGGGAAATATTGCAAAGATGAAATTTTAAAAATTCTCTTTCAGGGCTGAAAATTTACCATATGCTATTTAAAAAAAAAAAAAAATTACATAATTTAGAAAGAAGCATTTGCTTTAAGTGCATAAAAAGTTTGCTTGTGTACCAGACACATAATGACATCCAGTCTGGGCTCCCCAGAAGGATGCTGAAAGGGAGAAAGGTGGCAGTGTCCACTTGTGCAGGCTGGAGGTGACCAAACACAGGTCCGCTGTAAATGCTGCAGTTACAATAAAAAGTCATATATCCATTAGCAACAGTCAGCAGATAAAAACTGGACAGCCTGAATAGTAATGTGTGGCTGCCATTAAGCAGTGTGTTGGGTTTATTCCCCCAGCAATAAACAAAACGAAGTAAAACAATATTGTGATAAATGTGTGGCTGTGGAAAGCTTGGGAACAAACCAGTTTCAGATCTGGTTGGATTATGCTGGGAAATAAGGGATATTACAGAACTGAGATCTATGACAATTAGAAGAACAAGTAGTAATTTCTGATAACCCATCCTTAATAATAATAATAATAATAATCTTTTCCTATATTTAACAAAATGTTCTTTTGAACAGGCACAAAATGAGAACACAATCTTTTGCTTTTTCAGGGAGTTGGACAGTCTCATACAGTCTCCGCATTATGTCAAAGGAGAGAACCATCTTCATTTTGAGGGAGGTGTAAAGCTTGGAGTTGGAGCCTTCAACTTGGTACGTACCAGCAGTTTTTCTCTCGAGCTGAAAGCTAGCTAACTGGAAGTGTTGATAACTTAAATACCTGAAAAGTTCCTGGACATCAGTGTTACCAATGATGCGGTTAAAGGCCATTGTTTCATGCCTTTGTTTGCATTCTGCTCTGAAAACAAGGGGTCAGATGATGGTGGTGTGGTACAGTTGTCTTCTGCAGCACACAGCAGGATACTTCTTGGTGGATCAGAGGCACTGACCCGGAGGTGCTGAAGGATGCGGTGGTTGTTGAGGTGATGGACTTCAGAAAGTGCCAGGTGCTTCCCTCAGTTTGCCTTAAGCAGTGTGAGAGTCTGGCGTGTGCCCTGATGTTGGATTTACTGCACAAAGAACAAATATGTACAGTGCAGTGCACACCCAGTATTTCTGGAACTTCCCAGAGGTACTGCAGTTACAATGTGTGCTGTATAAACATCTTTCTGTCAGGGAATCCTGGAGACACAGCAGTCCTGAGTCAAATGGATATTTCTGTTTAAATTGTATACAGAAGACAGCAAGTATATGAATTTACCCAGAACATCCTCGGATACATAAAGATGGTTTTAGTAATTTTTATCAACTATTTATTGTGTTTGGGAAAGTGGTGTAAGGCAGTCTTTAGCTGAGATGCAGAAAGTCTGCTACTGTGTAACTTGCTTTATTTTTTTTTCTATAGACACTGTCCATGTTTCCAGCACGAATTCTGAGATTACTGGAGTTTGTTGGGTTTTCTGGAAACAAGGTAAAGGTGAAATAAGTGTTGTTGGTGTATTTCCCTCACTGCTGAGTTTAAAAAAATATGAATAAAAAAGAGTCAGAAGTTTCTCTCTTCTTTCTTACATTAGTTGTGACTGAAACACACTGATAGCTGTCACAATATGTGCATTGCTGGCACTGGGAGAGTAACCCTTGCACCTCCTGCATGATATTGGGGAAAAAAAAATCCATTTCATTTCTGATTCATTTTTTTCTATGTCTTTAATGATCTCCACAATGCCTACGTTCTCTCTGCCTAAAGAGTAGTAACTCCTTTTTTCTCAGAGAGTAACCGGTCTGACCTGTGTTGCTTGTATATGTAGACTGTGGCCAGTTTAGCAATGAAGCACCAGGAAACTTACATGAACTGCAGTAATTTTGCACAGGGCAGATGGACAGAAAGTGATAACTCCCTCTGTATCAGCCTTGTGTGGATGCACTGTTTTGAAAGCAGGATACTGAATTATGGAGATCACTTATTTTATCTTGGTTTCAATTCCTTGAACCTGCCTTTGTCTGTTTGTACACTGCCACAATATGAGATTGATTCAAAGCTGGGTTCCTGTATTAAGGAAACATTAAGGTTCACTTAGCTTAATCTACTAGTTAAATTTATTTCATAAATGTTGGATAAGTTAAGTGTTTGATATCCCTCAGACACAGCAGAAGCAGTGTAAACAAAACTCAACTATTTTATTATAAAGCTTTCTATTTAACAAACAAGTTTAAAGGACAAAGAGGGTTCCTTAATCAGAGCTGTGCCCTTAGGTGATGAGTGGGCGAGTGTCACTGATATTTGATTAGCTTATAGGAAGGATCATAGAACTGGATATAAAGCATCATGTTTAAAAATAAGGAATGTTTGGCAGAGTATTAATTTGAATTTGGAAGTTTCAGGGAGGTTATCAGGAGCTGTTTCACAGGCAATAAAGGCAAAAGTCCAATCCTTTCACCTGTCTGTTATGAAAACAGAGTATCTAAAGCAACAGATTATCTTAGAAAATGCAAAGGTATTTCACGTACTAGCACAATTCTGAAAATGAAATCATACAGAATCACCAGTGCCGTGGGCTTGGAGGGACCCATCTAGTTCTGTGTTGAAAACTCATCCTGTTACTGCAGATGAAAATTTTCCCTTTAATTTCATTTCTGTTCTATTCCTTTGGCCCTGGGGTTTGTTGTATGGCTGAGAGTGGGCTGCTGTTTGTGTTGATGAGTCAGATCCTGTTCCAGTTTTTTAATATCTGTCTGAAGCATGACCTGGATTACCATAAATTTAAGCAAAAACCTGGTATTTGCACACCAGAAAAAAAAAAAACCATCTTTTTAAGCATATTATTTGAAGTTCATTGAAGGTCATTTATTTTAACATCCTAAAAAAGTCTTTCTGCATTTGACAATTCTAAACTAGATGCCCAAAGTCAGAAACAAGATTGCAGTTGCATTTGTAATCCTTTCCAGTGGAAGTTTCCCAAAGCTTGCAAGAGGAAGCTATCTTCTGCAGTACAATGGGCTTTAAGGTGAAAGAAACAATAATGGAAGAGGAGAGGAAGAGTTTGTGTTTCATGTGTTGCAGCCCATCTGAAGGAATGAATTTTGATTATGTCTGTATGATCAGGCAGTCATTTCAGTTAAGTGCTCATGGTGAGCACCAGGCTGTGCAAAAGATGAGAGAGCTGTGATTGGTGCCTTGAGCAACTCGTAGTTCACCTGGAAGAGGTATAGCATGCTGGAAACCAGACTGCTTTTGGTGTGACTCAAGTGTTTATTAAAAGTGGGTGTAAAATTGCATTAAGATATCTCCCACGATACTAATCTGCCTTAGAGCCAGCAGACTTGCCTCTAGTGGCTCTCCTTCTCTCTGACATGTCATGGCTGTTAGTCGTTGAGGACATGCCCAAAGCAGGATTAATTCCTCAGCCAGTTGTGGGCATTGCAGACATCAATTTAACTGCAGTCTGCAGTCTCAAAGCAGTAGGTAGGGTGTGATCAAAAAAGTGTAAGAGTAGCCTGAGGCTGCCTTCTTCCCTTCTACTCAAACAAGTGCCAGTTCTGCCATTCTCAGTTGGAGCTCCTTTCCCCTTGTATGGTTAGTCAAACTGAGGGCTTATTTGTGTTTAATTATGTGGCCTTATATTTAGGTATTGATGTTCAAGGGAGAGGAATGCAGTTTTGCTCCATTTCATAAGGAATTCTGTGTGTTGAGGTGTATACATGGTGTGTTGGCAGGTACACCATTCTGTACTGAGCAGGCTGGCTTTCTCCACACACTCAAGTAGTAGATGAGGAATGCATCCTATCCAGACTTCTTGTGTTTAATGATGACTAACTTCTGGTGAGCAGTCACAAGACTCCTGTGGCTAATATATGCTGTCATTCTTAGTTTACAGAATGCTACGGATATTGCACTGCTAAGCTGTAGAAAAGTTTGACATGAGTCAGCCATATGTTGCCTGCAACTCATCAGAGGGTCAGCTGGCAGCATGAATTCAGGGAAAGACTGGAAAACTTTCAGATAGAACCAATTTATTTCAAATTATACATTCTGATGTGGGAGGACACTTTTTCCCAAGGCAGCTGAACTGATGAATATTTTTTATGTCTCAGGTTATAATAAAATGAATTCCAATTTCCCACTGAGCATATTCTTGATTTACATTTCAGTCTCCTGCAAATTTGAAACTAAGGTTTCAAAGTTATTTGGGGATGTGTTCAAGCACCCCATCTACCAACTTAATTAGTTCTTCATAAAAGCTATTAGTGGTATCCATCCTTGCTACACCTTCAGTGGTGTGATCAGGTCATGGGACATGAGCAGTAAGCTTGTTTTGCTTTCTTTATATAGATTTGTAATTAAACAAGGAGGATATAATACAGGAGCTTTCATGTCAGGAAAATAGATGGATTTTAGTCACAGCTGATACGGTTATGAATCAGTCCACGTGTTCGTTAATAATGCTTTTGGGCTTTGTTGTGTTCATTCCACGTTCAGTGAGGAAATCCCCACTGCTTGCCTTGGGACTCCTGTTTGAGAGAATGTTGGATATCTTGCATCAAATCAATGGGATATCACTTCTCCTTTTAATGTAGTGACAGTATAGGGAATTTAGAGCATGGTATGTTCTGAGTAACTCACATAGAAAGATGAGGAGGTTTGTACTGGATCGTGGCATTTGTCTGCAAGCAAAATGTGTTGCTTCCTGCTCTGTATTAGACGTTATGCTCTGTGGAGTAGCCTCCATCTTGTGTTAATTTCATTTGAGTATTTTAGAGAAATTATTAACACTTGTTGGCTTTGATATTGTAGCAGTGTGTCCTGTAATAGACTGTTTGGAAGCACGTCCTGGTATTTTGGCATTGCTCCCATCACCAGCGGCATAGGTGTGGGAGTTATTTATGGCTGTTAAAAGGTACTTCCTTACAATTGCACGTAATGTACTTGCTTAGTGACTGGCACCAGTGAGTATAGTTTGTTTAGACAGTAACTCTTTAGGCTCAAGTAGCAGACTGGGCATGGAGATCCTCAGCTGATCCCTGCTGAGGATCGGATGGGTGTCACAACATTGTCCAACTCACAACTCCTTTTAGGTTTTCTGCCTAATCTCCATTGGCCCCTTCTGGAGGAGATGTGTTCAGTGAGGTGATTCAGAGAGCCTGACAGGCTTCCGTGCTGAGTTGTGCCTCAGTTGAGTGTGTCCATCTCTGCCAGATGCAGAAGGAGCCAGGGCAGCCTGTCTGGGCACAGTGGCAAAATTATGCTTCTCAGTGATAGCAGTCATCGTCCCACTTTGGTTGTCCCACCACAACAGAAGCAGTTTGCAAGGATTTGGGAAAGAGAAGCAGCTTTGTTCAAGCCTTCTCTGCAAGAAAGTATTGCAATACTATAAGAACTACTTCTCAATTTCTTATTTTGCAGACTGTGTTTTCTGATTATATTATTAATTTAATGTAGAAAGTTTGGGGTGTTCACATATCAGAGTAAAGAGTAAGCATTCTTTAATTGCTTGTGCAGGACAAAATAGGATTTTACACATCGTGCTTGGTGAGCTCCCCCAGTCCTGTGTAACCCTTCAGTTTAAGAATTTAGGCTGATACATGCCAGATTTTGGCTATCTTTTCTTTAGAATAGGCACTTTCTTAATGCATTTACATCACAGTTACGGCTTTCATAGTTGCAGTCCCACACGGATGGGTATGAGCTGCATTTCTTATATCATACAGAAGTTACCTAACCCTGGGGGGCAGGGTACTGTTGTCTGTAAAGGCTGAGTGGAATATCCAGCCTGAAGGACTTTGGAAATCTACTTTAAAGTTATGTTTTTTTCCTGACAAACTTCATTCTGCAGAGTGCTTTGTCTTCCACCTTGTCGTTCTGCAGTGCTACTTTTTTTTAGAGAAATCCAAGTGTTTGTTGTTTTCATCTGAGCAGTTGGAAGAAGTTGAGCGTATTGTATTTTGCAGAGGTTTTATATCAGTCAAACTTCTGCTTTCAGCAGAAAATGAAGTTGGCTTCATTTGCTGAGTGCTTGCTTTCCAGAAAGCCATTGATTTTCAGTAATGTTTTTCACATCTTTTAATTTCTTCTGAAGTGACGTACAAGTCAATATTCTCATTATTTGTACCCAGGCTGGATGTGATACTAACTCACCCGCAGATGTTTGTGACAGTGGTACCTTTTCCCTCAATAGTCATTAATGGCATAAATTAAGATTTATTAAAACTCAGTATAACTGTGTTTACATTTAGAAAAAATTAGCCACACTAGTTAAGCGAAAGCATTTGTATGGTGAAAATTGGAATATGATTGCAGGCCTCAGGGTTTATACTGTAAAGATAGAAGTCAGGCAGTGTAACACCTTTCCATTGGTAAGGACACATGAAAGATGAAAATCAGTGCTGAGATCGTGCTGTGAGTGCTCTCTGTGATGCCTTCATCAAGGGCTCCAAAAGACATCCCTCAGGGTCCCTATTTATAGTGTTTGAATTGGATATCTTTGTAGTGGCGTACGGCACATTCCAGTAATTTTCCACTGCAGCCATAGTGCACCTTTCTAAACTGCATTTTCCCTGCTGCAGAGTGACCATCATACTACGCATGTTTACTAGAAAGCAAATCTCATAGTTAATGTTTGCATATTTATAATATTGCTCTTGTTATCATGGAAGCTGTCCTGGAATGTGCTGCTAAATGCTGCTGCCTGTGGAGCTTGAAACCTTTGTGCTCACTTGGAATATGAATACAGCTTTACAATTGATGGCCTTAGTTCTTCCCAAAGAGAACTGAAACATTCTTCATCTTCCACCCATGATAGTGGTCCAGCAGCCCTGTTTCATTTGTTTATGTGCTTACTGACATCCTTCAGCACTGTTATCCTTTGCCCTCCTAGTTGCAGATTTTTTATTTCCTTGATATCTTTCGCAGAGATTAAGCATTAAGTCCTTGAAAAGCTGTTAGATGATTCCATGTGTTTGTGTCTCTGATTGCTATGTAAACTATTTGCATCAGTGTATTTTGGAAATTTGGTGAGTGAGCAATCTACAAATAACACTGCGGGAGTTAACAAACTACCAAAAGGTGACTTTGATTCTTTTCCAATCCTTTGTCGTCTTTACTCTGTCTGCACAGGAGCGTGGTCTGCTGCAGCTTCAAGAAGGAGCATCCTCATACAGCTTTAGGTCGGTGCTGTGTACCATGCTGTTGCTTTGCTATCATACTTTCATGACCTTTGTGTTAGGTAAGATTGCTTATAATATCTCTTGGATTTGATGAGTTCTTGTGGGAGATGGGGGGGGAAAAGATGATTTCATCACCTATGTGTTGGTGTAATGTTTGTTCATAATCAGATTAAATGTGCATTGTTTGTGGGTGGCTTTACAATAGTGGTTGTACCTGAAGAGAGTATCTTAATCTTCAAGATGGAGGTTTGTTTAATGCATAAGATGGGAGAAAATGGGGGATAAGAAAAGAAGTTAGGAGAGCTAAATCTGTCTTCTGTGGAAGTTTGGAACTTGGGAGATCACAATCGGAACTATAACTGAGATTACTTTCCTAAATACTTTGATCATGTTTCTATATTGTCTTTGTCTTTTTTGGGAGATGGTAACTTCTAACTGAGAGAGCACACTTCCCAGTTAGCTACTATTAGAAGTTTTTCAAAATGTATTGGTCTACACACTTTCAATTCATTAAGCACAGTTGTTTGGATCTTCATGCTTGCTGGCTTAGTGTAACACTGACCTGTATTCACACCTGATTTATGAGATAGAGGAACTTCTGGGTTGGCCAGATGAAGATGGCTATCAGTACCTTGCTTTCCTGTTTTGTCTTGTTGGGTTTTTTTCTACTTATTATTTTTTATCACTTGCATTTTTATGCACTCTAGGGACAGGAAAAGGAAATGTTGAGGAGGCAGAAAGGCTACTTAAACCTTACTTGGCTCGCTATCCAAAGGTAAACTGAATCATAATTCGGATTGGTGTGATTGCTTGATGTTTCCCTGCCAAATAGCTAAGATATAGACTGTATAGTCAGCTTGAAAACTGTTAAAGAATACTTGTATTTTTATTATTATTTATTACAGGGAGCCATATTCCTGTTTTTTGCAGGCAGGATAGAAACACTGAAGGGTAATATTGATGCGGTAAGTAATAAGTAATCCATTTGCTCTTGAGAAAATAAGCCTCAAAAGCTTCAGAAAAACTCCTCCAAGAACAGTGTTTCCTTCTTGTTTTATGTTTCCTGTAGCTTTGGCCTGTATGAATTTATAGTTCATAAATTACAAGTCAGAATTTTGAGAACTATTTTGACCAGCTTGTTGGACCAGCTTTTGTCACTACCCTTGATTGTGGTGATAACCTCATCTACAAATATCAGTGACACAGCTTCCTCATTATCCTTCATATCCTGAAGCAAGTCATACCTTTAGTAACATCTCATGATAATATTTTGCCTTCTGCCTGAATGGAGACTCAGTCATACAAAGCTTGGAGAATGCATGTCCAAAATATTCCAAGGCTGAGTATCAGCTGACTGCAGTGCTATTGCTCCTTTGGAGCTATGACAGTAAATGTTAGCTGCACATCTGTCCTCTGATTTTACTTTCCCAATTTCCCTAGGGACTAACATTCATTTTGCCTGTATGTAGGACTGACTATACAATCCAAGAATGGGAAGCTCTGTGGCAGGGATGAATTTGCTAAACCCAGATTGACTGTGGAGTCAAGGATCTCTTACATGAAGCCACCAGATATGATCTTGGGGAATGCTGGGTTGTTTTTAATTAGAAAGTTGCAGGAGCAACTATGAAAGTAGATCATGGCAAGCCAGGTTCTATTACATACACATGTGATTAAGGCAGTATCTGGAAATCTCTCTGTTCAGGCAGTTAATAGGTATGAAGAGTGCTGTGAGGCTCAGCAATACTGGAAGCAGTTTCATCACATGTGTTACTGGGAGCTCATGTGGTGCTTCACCTACAAGCGTCAATGGAAGATGGCCTTCTTTTATGCAGATCTGCTAAGCAAAGAAAACACCTGGTCAAAGGTAAGTTAAGCAGAACGAAGACAAAGTGTTGAGTGGCACACATAGGGCCCTGTAGTATCCACTAACTCTTAATCAGATAGAGCTGGCTTTCTGTAGCTTTGAGCTGGCTGAAAACTGTAAAGCACATTCTGATCTATTGTGGCTTATAAAGCAAAGTGAAGTGTGAGCATTCAAACCAGTGCAGATTGTGGGCAAGCAAAAATCTTTTGAGCCCCATTTGTAGATGAACAACCTGCTAAATGTGTTCTGCTGTGTATTGACTGTTCGTTTCGTCAGCACACAGCAGTTAGTGGCAAGCTGCCATTTCTCTCATTGCTTTATGGATATAAGTTCTGTTGGTGATAAGTGAGGCTCACTGTGATGGTGCCTTTCTGATAATAAATGTGATCAGAAGATATGCTGTGCTGTGTGCACGTGAAAAAGAGAACTTCTCAGGTTCAGAACCCTAATAGCTTTTCCTCACCCTTCACCTGAGCCTTGGGGAAATCTGTCAGAAGAGTTTTAATTCTGGTAGGTGGGTGCTGAGGTTAACTGGAGTTCACTGGTTTGTTTCTCTTCAGTGTGATCATGCTGTTTTGTTTTTTCTACTACATACATTGCATGTATTGACCAAATACAGCCACATGTGAGCTGGGGTCTGAACAGCCAGATGAGGGCAGCTCACACAGTGCTCCCAGCTGGGTAAAATCTGCAGCAAGGACTCCTTTTGCCCCTGGGAATTCCAGCAGTGCTCTGAGCCAGATGCATTGGCCTGAATAGCTCCCACAGGTCTGTTCCTTAGTAGAGGAGCAACGCTTGACCAGAAGCTCAGATATCCTGAAACACTGTATGATTAGTATTAATGTGTGTCCTTTTAAACTGTGTATAGATTTTGGTCATATATTGCAGGGGCCTTAGGGCAGCAGAGAAAGTGCTCCTGTTAATAGGAGCAAAATAATAAATACATGAACGAAGTGAATGATGGTCATGTAAATGGACTCTTAGATCCTGATGTAAATAAATAGTTCAAGATTTCCTAAAAACTCCTGAATCTAACGGTTATTAAATCTCCACAAAGCAATACTCAAAACTCACAACGGTTATTCTGTGCCATTCCATATGCTGTAACATCCTGTGTGCTGCTTTGCCTTCTTCAGTTGCTCAGAAATCTCTGTGAAATCGGTACATTTCATAATCTGAAACAATGGAATAACTTAAAAACTCCTGTGCTTTTTCTAGAGCTTTAATACTTGAGATATGATTCAAAGTTGTGACTGATGCACAGACTACATGTTTTCTGTTGTTTTTTTCCTCTAAGTGTGACATTTTCTTAAGTTTTCTAGTGTGTATTTTTGAGAGTAATAAAATAATTTACACATGATACAAAATAATTTACAGCATGATATTCAGTTGTACACTTGTTCATGGAATGCAAACATAAACTGATATGAAGAAAACAAAGATGCGTAATTAGCAAAAAAAATATTACTCTGCTTTCTAAAATACTTATCTCCTGCTTAAAATTTTTAAGATTATTTCTGTTTGTGAGCAAAAGCAGCACCTTCTTCATCTTTGTTGCTGTTTTGTTCTGTGTATCAATAGTGGTGATTGCTGTAGGTTCATTTTCCTGTACAGATATCCTTGATTGCATTTGCAGGCTACCTATATTTACATGAAAGCTGCTTATCTCGGCATGTTCGGGCCAGATGACTGCAGTCCTTTTGGAGACAACGAAGTTGAATTATTTAGGTAAAATTCGCTAATTACCAATTGCAAGAGTTTTGTATCAAATCCCAGTGTTTGGGGAAGGGAGGCAAATTTATTCATAATGCAGTTTGGAAGATCTGCGCAAAGAACATTGGAATTGGTAAGAAATTGCAGAATGAAACTTTACCTTCAGACTGAAGGAGACCTTGAAATGGAGGCAGCAGATTTCTGCTGGCCTGGGAGTGCTTTAGAGACAGGATGTTACTTTTATCAGCCATGCAGTGGCTGCTGTATTTGCATGTAGCATTCACATTCTTTCCACTTGTTTCCTTAATCAAAGTGGCATGTAAGATCAGAAAGGCTTCAAGGGATTATGCTGCAAGATGGATGCCTTCTGTAGCAGTTAATGGAGACAATTTGATTTGGGGATTTTGAGTCTGAGAGAAATATGAAACAGTATCCACTTGCATATGTAACTTTCATTATTGACACAGGATCCTAACCTAATTGTAATGAGCAAGCACAAAAAAGCCTGACTGTTGCTGGGCCAAACAAAACCAACTACTTTGTTTTTGGAGTCTATTTCTGTAAAATTTAAATAACACTCATGCTCACAATATATTGATTCTTCTCAGATGTTCCATATCGTAAATAATCATTACAGGCAGATTTCATTGGTTTTCACTGGGATCCATTGCAAAGGGAATCAGTTTTGGTCTTTGGGAAAGAGAGAGCCAGCTTGCCTCTTTCTCACTCTGTGTCCCTTTAAAGTTAGGCACATCGTCATCTAATTCTTTTGGATGGGGAAGAGTTCCTTTCTCTGCTTGATTGAAATGGAAGCCCAAAGAGATATATGCATGCCCTGCATAAATAGCTTTTGTGAATATGTATTGCTCTGCTTCCCCAGAGATAACAATAGCTCAGTATGTAACATCTTTTCTAAGTTCTTTGACTTCATTTATTTATTTTTAAATATGGATGCCATTATCCCAGATGTTCCTGAAGGAAAAATCTCTTACGTTTCCTTTTAAACTTTCAGAATTGTTCCCAGCTTGAAACTGAAAATCGCAGGGAAATCACTGCCTACAGAAAAGTTTGCCATTCGGAAAGCTAGACGGTATCTTTCTTCAAACCCCGTTCCTTTACCTGTTCCACCTTTGGTAAGCTAGAAACCTTTCCTCCCCTCACTCGTATTTAGGCTTTTATTTTCTTAATGGAAGGAAAACCAGGGTAATAGGAATAGTATCTTTCCATGTTTCTAAGGTAAAACCTCTGCAGGAGGCTGGAATGTTCCCAAAACAAAGCCAAATGAATGCAAGGAATGCTGTAAAACTGGGGCAGGCAGCAGCCACAAGGAACTGAGCCAGTTGTTTGTGACACGTAAATGTGTTGCATGTGTAACTCATTATTCCAGCTATAGACTAACATGCTCCTAACAGCTTTCTTTTAATTACCTTTTGAGGAACTTTGCCCTGGGTTCTTCTGTCACGTGTCATTTATTGGCACTACTAAAAGAAGACTAAGTGAGAAAAAAATGAAGAAAACAATGCAAGAACTGGGCACTCCATGTAAGCATCTGCTTATGTGCCCCTGAGCGTTTGCACTGTGGTGCCTCCAGAGCACCTCGGTGATGGGATGAAGCATGGACATGTGTCCATATTGGCTCCAGAGCTGCTCTGCGTTGTTAGTTGTTTATGGTGGTGGTTTCTTTGGTGTTTTTTGTAGTGTTGCCCAGTTCCCTTTGGCCAGGTAGGATCAGCTGCATAAGGCTCCACCCATTGCCTGGTTCACACGGTGCTTATAAAATCTCTCTGTAAATACCAAATAAAAGAACATAAAACATAAAAAGAACAGAAAAGATTTGCCAAGTGCTGAGGAGTTGCCTTTTTCAGTGCTGTGTGCTGCTTTATTTGAGAAACAGATGAATAATTAGTAAATAGTCTTTAAGAGAATGTCTGAGCAGGGAGAGCCTGTTGGAGATACCAGTGAGTAATCATTTCTCAGCCCACCAGCTGGATATGTGACACAGTGCTTCCTGAAGAAATACAGTCTCCTGAAGATAAGTTACAGCATAATGTGGTTATTCACTAGAGGCCGCTTTCCACCAACTCATAAGACTTAAGATGAGAGGAAATAAATAGGCGACATTCATTTGTCTCTCACGTTTCAGAGACCGTAGAGAGTGAAGAACTGTATGCACCTGGGGTTTGTTTGGGCTGTTCCAATGGGATTTTAGCAAAACAGTTCTGTCCTAAAGGCTTTCCTTGGGCGTCCTTGTGGGAACGCAGCAGTCTGTTTCTGCTGCAGTTGCATATCTGATGCAGCAGATGTCACAGCTGAACAGTTAAAGATATGCTGAGGTTGTGGAATAGGGTGCAGAATCCCATTTCTGGAATTTTTCTTTACGTTGTGAAGGGACTTGCTAAAGGAGAAAGGTCTTCACCTCAGTTATTTAGTCTAGAAGAAGTATAGCTTGAGTAGTTCTGCAATATTCCTTGGTATTGAGTACAATCAATGGCTCTTTAGTTGTTTTCCAGTACTGGTCCGCTCTGAAAACCAGGAGAATGTTTGCAATGGCAGTATGTTATAACAAACTGAGATTTTGGTTATGGAATCTGTAACTTTTTCATAATACAGAGATAACAGAAATAATTGATAGTCGTTTTTAGCCAGTGATATCATTAACAATGCAGTCTTCTTTCCCTGATCCTAGGAGATGATGTATATCTGGAATGGCTATGCCGTAATTGGACAATGTCCCAATTTAACAGAAGGCATGTTGGAGACTTTAATCGAAGCAGAAGAAGCATTGGCAAGAGGTTCAGGTAATCAGTGACACGGTTTAATCAGGTATTTTACACTGCAATAGCTAAAGATATTATCTGTGAATAAAGAGAGACACTTGTTAGTAAAGTTAATCTGATCACATGAGGAAGGCAGATTATGAAACCATGAACTGTTAATGCAGACAGGAGTAAATTTCCTCTTTGGTCATAGATCATACCAGCACTGTCACTGATAGTACTAGCAAGCTATTTTCCATCCACAGATGTATATTAGGAATAGTTCATGACATATTGAAGGACTGTTTATTTTGCTAGATCAAAATCAGTGTATGAACTGACTTGATTACTTAGATCATTAAGGTTTTTTATTCTTAGATACTGTATTTCAGTTTTGAAAGATAAATAGAGGTGAGTGTCTGCCTTTGGTTCCAAAAGTGCTGTCAGCTTACAGCATGACCTTGGAGGGCTGAATGTTATTCGTGTGTCAGAAGCTGGGACATGAGGGATGGGCTCCCTTTGCACAATAAAGGAACATAAGAAAGGAGATAATATTGAACTACAATGCTACAATGTCACTCAGTTAGTTACTGATTTATTTCTTGCCAGTATTTCCCAGCACCTATGGAATTGCAGCCACAGCTTTTCTCATAGTTTCCCCTTAGATAAATATTTGATCTTATGTATTTCCTGTAAAAGGATTTGGCCCACCTTTACAATGGAATATGGGTTAAGTCACTGCATTGCAGTGTTTTCTAGGACCTTGGTGCATTGTTACACAAGTACTCTTTCAGAAAGAGTTGCTGGACAGAATGGCTAAAGCTTTCTCCTTAATTATTTGAGGACAGAAAAATATTTCCCATGAAAGTGACATCTTATTAAAAGCAATTTGTCTGTCTCACCTCATCACACAGTTTGCAACATTACTTGGGATAAGTGAATAATTTCTTCTTTCCTAACTGGTAAATATTGAGTACAGCTGACTTTGCAGGGATTTGTGGAGGCAGATTGACATCTGTAAAATGCTATGAGGACATATAATTGAAAAGGGTGAAATATTGTAAACATATCAGCAATGTGAAGTGTTACTTGTTACAAATTATGGTCAGCTGTTTCCAGGCATCGTGCTTCTCTTGAGCTTTCCTGATGGTGTTTGAGGCTAAACTACAGCCTTTTCAAATATTTTCTTTCTTATTTCTGGATTCCTAATTCAAGAATCTACCACTGTGAAATCTTCAACTTGCAAATGTGCTCCTGACAGTATTACATGGATAAGACGTGGAAATAATTCTGTTAGTGGAAATTCAGATCTGCATTTCCAGGTGTTGTACGCAGTTGAGTCTAGGATCAGTCCCTAAGTGTTTTTTTAATGCAACTGGGGGCAGTTTGAAGGCTGTATTATAAGTAGAGGAGATACTTCCATGTGAACGTAGAATCATTAAGGATGGCGTAGTTTTAAGGGGTGCAACAATTCCATGCAGAATGTGTCAGGATTTTGTCAACTGGGGTGACAGAGGAAGAACTGGGTAAAGGACCACTGTAATAGAAACAGGGTGAAATTCAGCACAAGATGCAGTGCCATTAGTCAGATTTCTTGTTAGCTGATATTTCGTTGTACAAGTTGGTGATAGCATGAAGCTACCCTGAATGAACTTAATGGGTCAGTTAGTTTCTTCTGCCCTGCGTTCCAATAAGTAGATTTTATAATACTTTCCTACGCACAGGAAAACTTTTACACAAGTCTGTACTGCTCTAAAATGTTTTCTAAAATATGTCATTTACTTCATCTTGCAGCTACAGAATTACTAGCAGATGACCAGTGTGTGATAAAACTGCTAAAGGGTTTATGCCTGAAGCATTTGGGCAAAATCTCAGAGGCAGAAGGCCATTTTAATTACATCTACTTGAAGTAAGTTGTCTACCTGGCATGCTCTTGAATTTCTCAGTACCTGCTCGTTTCAAGTAAGAGGAGGTGCAACCTTGATGTGAATAGAGAGGACAACAGAATCTTTAGTATTTATTTCACTTGTTTCAATATCCAAGGGCTCACAGTTTTAATTGCCAGTATTGTTAGCCATATAAGGAGGAAGAATTGCAATTCTGCACTTCTTACTGATACTTTCTTCTCTTTGGGAACTACACACGCATACAGTTTTTGTGACACCGCTGTTTTTTCCTCCCTTTCCTCTTAGCAGTCAGAAGTTATGCCTAAAGAACCAAACAGTCTCCAGAGATGATTGGCAATGTGATTGTATTTGGAACCCCTGTATATTGTGAATGGGATCTCTTTCTCAGTTCACACAGTGCTTATAATATTATCACCTTTTTTAAAATTTCCCCTATAATAAATGCCAATAATTTTTAATCCCAGGAAATAACACATTGTGTATGATGGTTATGGTAAAGTACACCATTTAATAACCCAGAAGGTAGCGTTGGACAGAGAACACAACAAATGTTGTAATAAAGATTGATTGCTCCTCCTGATCTTAGCTAATCTCCTATTTGTTTTCGCTTGGAGCTGTTAAGTGAGTGAAACAATAATTCACTTCAAGATCTTGAGGCTATTTCTTTTCCTATGCAGTGAGAAGAAGATAAAATACGACCATTATCTAATTCCAAATGCCTTGCTGGAGCTTGCATTGCTGTATCTGGACCAGGACAGGAGAGAAGAAGCAATAAAACTACTAGAAAGAGCAAAGTAAGCAAGTTAAAAGCCTGGTCTGGTGGGTCGGTATGGTGTGTTACTGATGAGTAGGAAGCAGAAACATTAATACTATAGAAACTTTTGTTTATTCAGTGGAAGCACACATGCCCTAGGTTTGGCTGGGACCTTCTCAGGTAGTGGACAGTATCTGATAGCTCAGTCTGTGAGTTACCCATCCATTCTAATAAGAGCAAAAATAATTTTGAGGATGTTAATATGAGTGTTAAGGACTTCCATAAGAAATATATGTGTAACAAGGTGTAATTTTCTTTGTAATGTATTTACTTATTCATAAAAAATGTATTAAATGAAATCACAGCTCTATGTTAAGACTGAAAAACTATTCAGATTGGTGGCTAACAGTGCTGGGCTTTTTCCTGGGTGAAATACATTTAAGAAAATGTTTCAGTGTGCATTTAGTATCTTTGCATTTTCATCTTCACAAGGCAGCTGGAACACCTGCTGTTGGCACATTTGTCATGACTGATTTTTCTATCGAAGCAGGTTTATCAGGAATTGTTGGACTTGATCTTGTACGTTCTTGGTTATAAACCTAACAAATCTAGTTTTGCCTCTGTCCCAGTCTGCTATGCTTTACTGAGCCAAAATTGCTATCTGGGGAAAAGAAAGAAAAAGAAAGGAGGAAAAAAAAAAGACATTCCAAACCAAACAACCCTAGTCTCCTTCAGGCATCTTGCAGCAGGGCAGTTCACCTCTCCGCCTGGATGCTGAACGAGTTCAGATGTCTGCACGTTTCCAAGCACAGTCACGCCAGCCACTGCTGCAGGTGTGCAGCTGCAAAGCTGATCTCTGGCCCCATCTTCCAAAAGTCGAGGGAGGTTTTGTGTCGGTCTCTTATCCGAGTCAGTTCACTAAGAGTGGTGAATTAGCCTGCTGAAGGCGATGCCAAAAGTCTGTCAGCACAGAAATTACAATACTGCAATCCTTAATCCCCTGTGCTTGTGAGCCTGGTTCTCTGTAGACTCATGGAAGATAGTAAGGGCAGCAAAAATTCTGTTTGTAAAACGCCTCAAAATGCACCTTGCCTCAAGCCATATTTGAATACAGATTATTCAAATCTTAAAAAGAGGTCCAGAAATTAACATTACAGGGCTTCTCGTTCTGTCCAGTACTGCTGTCAGTTCCCACTCAGCCTTTTTCACCTGGCAGCTTGTGTGGCTCAGGTCACAGTCTTCTCAAGGGAAGAAGTTTGGCTTACAGGAGAGCTCAGCAGATCACAGCTTTTAAAAATTTGTGTGTGAAAAGCTAATGCTCAGGCTTGTGGCACTCTGAGAACTCACAGGAACTGTAACAGTAAGAAAAAAAGAAAGGTCTTAGAATCTCAGACTCATTGAGGGTGGAAAAGGCCTCCAAGATCACCAAATCCAAACCCAACTCACCCCACCAAGCCCACTGGCCACGTTTCACAGTGCCACATCCCCACAGTTCTCCAACACCTCTGGGGACAGTGACCCCATGCAGCTGCTAAGTTACCGCCTGTAGCTGCTACGTCCCCAATCAGAACATGCACAAATGTTTTATGAGCCTTCAGCTAAAAATGCTGAATGTCTTTCCAGCCACTAGAGGGAGAATGCGTTGTCTGTGGTGGGTTTCAGAATTGCAAAACTGTGTTCACTGTCGGCAGGAGTGGAAATGAGTGCTCTGCTTGTGTGTGACGCTTGATTTCCTTGACCTAAATCTACATGCTGCTGCTGGCTTAAATGTTTCAACTCTAGGAGAAAGAGCAAAATGAGATGATAAGCAGTTTTGGCTTGATCATGCATGGAAATATTTATATTTGTATCACCACAAGCTACAAGCAGCAATATCAGCCTGCTCATGAGAAATACAAGAGGCATTCTTTAATATCTGCGTGACAAAATCTAGCTAATTTTTGGTAGAAACTCCAGAGTGTTTCAGATCAGCATACAGCACAACCCGTTCATTTCCTCTTCTCAGTCAGCCCCTTGAGTGCTGCATGCATAAAATTATAAGTGGGGATAGGATGGGCAAGGAGTGCCTTGTACTTGCTGAGAGGCTGCTGTAGTGGCAGATGCTTGCCTCCACGCTTCATTTGAATTGTGAATTTTGAGCTGGAGTGTTTTTAAGATTATACAGACTGCTTAATGTGTGATGTGACGTTTCTGTAAAGATGACAAATATCTGCTAAAAGAAAATTACCCTGCTAATTTTCTTATCCTCTTTGGTATTTGGATTTTGTATCCATCCTGCAAGAGCTGAAATGCTAATTCCTAGTAAGTAGGATCTGCATTTTCTATGTTTTTTTTCCATGAAAATACAGATTCTTCTAATGTGTCTGTGGCTCTTCAGGATATGACTTAGCCACAGGAGACAGCAGGCAGGCAGCACTGCTGAGTCAGCTGCTGGATGTTTATGGGGAGAAGTCCTGCCAGTCTTCCTCTGGGCTGGCAAATTGCTCTTCGAAAGCAGATATGAACTCTCTTGTGTACCCATTTTCCAAGCTTCTAGGGCAGCAAAGTGCCTGGCTTTGTTTCCTACACACAGTCCTCATCCATGATAAGGTGGTGATGGGGCTCTTCCCTCAGATGAGGAGGGCTTGCGAAGGTCTGTCTGTCCTTAAGAGTGCTTTGTAGGCAGCACAGGGGAAGGTGTAAGTACCACCTCACAATAGGCTTCAGGTCTTCTCCTGAACAACGTGCCTGAGAGTTGCTTCAAGGCTGAGCATCAGCCCATCTCCGTGTCTTTGGCACACACAACTTTTTCTCCCTGCACGTTAGTTCTAATCCATTTATTTTATTGTGATTTGGCAAGCAAGTTTTAACTTTTTCGGCTACTTTTAACTTCTAAACTTTTAAAAAACTTAAAAAAAAAATAAAATCTGTTCAAATTTGTCAGTTGTACTTTGGGACGACTGATAAAAAACTAATTTCTGAATGTAAGCTGAGTAGATGTTATGTATATTTAATGTTTTCAAATATTTTTATTGAGTAGAACAAATCCAGTTCTTATTAAGCTGTATTTTCTGGTAATTGCCAGACAGTAGAACTACAAATAAAGAACAAAGAGCTGCATTGTCTGGCTAGCAGCACATGCCATGTATTTTACAGTAAGCAACAAAAGAGCTTATGAAGGAAGGCGTTCTGCTGTCTACAGTTGTTTTGCTTAGAGCAGTAATGTAAAGATAACTTGAAAATGTTTAAAAATATATATATATATATATATTCATCAGAGTTGATCTGCTTTTGTTTTAGACAAAACTACAAGAATTACTCCATGGAAACGAGAACACATTTCAGAATTCAAGCTGCCCTGCATCAAGCCAAATCCGCCCCAGAAAATGGAATGCACTCCGGAGCCTCGGCGGTGTCGTAACTTTCCCTTCTTTGATGTCCTGTTTGTGGCAGACTTTGGTGCAGACAATTACTGACACTTCAGAATTATTTTTCCTTCTCTTTCAAGTTGGTGAGAAATCAAGTCATTCTAAATTTTAGAGATGATACATAAAACATGAATGTAATAACAGGGCAAAAACTCTCAAACCAACCATAATGCATAAAACATTTGTTTTTCCAACAGTCGCTTTTCAAACACTTACATTTGTGTAGCTCTCCTCTCAATTGTGTGCCTTTTCTTGCTTGTTCGCAACATCTGCTAAGCAAGATATAACATCAAGTGCAACAACTGGAAAAACAAACCCTGCACCTTTTGGGGTTCACAGAATTAATCAGTTAGCTTTATGCACTCATCTGGATTCATACTGCTAGCAGTTGGGAACGAAGCATTGCTTTTTCCAAATATCTGCTTACTTGAAATGGTGTGAGAACAGTGCACAAGAAGCACAGCAAGGAGGAACTCTGAATTCTGGGCATTTTCAGTTATGCATAGAATGTCTTTTCTGTAGCTTTTAGTGGTTACTTTTTTGCTGCTATAAGAAACTTACCGGTGGAAAAAAGCCATGCAAGTTTCTTGATTTCCTTCAGTCTTGTCTTCATGTCAAGTCTGCTGCTTGTCGTGGCTGAATGATTTGTGGGGGGGTCGGGGGTGGAGAAAAAGATGGTGGCAAGATAAAGCTTTACTGCTTTGAAAAGTTAAAGAATGGGTGGACTTTATGAAACAGTTCTGTCATCAGAACAAATGTAATTTAAAGTTTTCATTGTATTTAAAGCACAAGTCCTTGAAGGTCACTTAAGAAACAGCAATATTCCACTGGATGCAGAGCAGTGTGCAGTCACTGTGGCAGTCACATCCTCCTTACAGTGGTTGTTGATGGGTTTGCCTGCTTGAGATGCCCGTGTTTGAAGAGATGCATGGCATTGTTTCCTATGGTAAGGTGCTCAAGTTGGAGCAGGCTCTCCTGACACAGTGCTCTGCCCTTTACAAAAGAGAGCAATTTTCCTTTTTGCTTTTTCTTGATGTTTTTGAGAATCGTGAGGAAGGAGGTGTGCTGAGAACAGAGCAAAGGGCTATAGCTCCATTCTGATGCTGTCTGCCCTATCACTGCTGCTTTTCTGCAGAACTGGTGCAGCCAGAAGTAACACATTTTCACAGTACTTAATGCTCTCGAAGCCAGCTCCGTGCTTGTACACCTGTATTTATTGAGGACACTCTTCTACCTCCCTTCTGAGAGAGATTCTTCCCAGTAACCTGTTCTGATGTGTGGAGACGGGAGGTTTTTGGTGGCCCTTTTTCTCCAATGGAGATGCTTGTCAGGGAGATTCATATAGAAGTACCTCATGGTGAATATTCTTGCTAAAGTGATTGTTCCTAGCAAAAGAGAAAATTGACAGTTTATAGCTCTGCTTTTACCTCTCCTAAGGAAATGTCATTGTTTTATAATGCAAATTAATACGCAGGGAGACAGAACCACCTGTTCCTCAACACTGAGAACTTGCATTGTATTAAAAATAGACACCCTTTATAAAACTCTTCTCCAGTTAAAATTATAGATGAAAAATTCATTTTTTAAAGTGATTTTCTCGTATAAATCCAGTTCAGGTAAATATCTCAGATACAACTCAGTATGAGCAGTTAATGCTATTTACATATTGCACATCAAAATTTAAGTGTAAAAACTCAGTCATTCTTTGTATAGAATAAAAAAAGATTCTTGTTCTATTCCATGCATATAACGCCTCTTCTTCCAGTTGTGTCCTTCTGAAATATTTTGGCAGTCTCAGCATCTTCTGAGCAAGCAATGTCATGAAAATTAGGATCATTTGTACTGTGCAGAAAGTGAACAGTCCTTACGACCTTAGATTCATCTCTCAAGGCCACTGAAATGCCCTTTTGGAATTTTACCACAGCTGAGTTTTGCCCATGCTCTTCACAAAGGACACGCTGTGCACTGCACACTCAGCTCCCCTGATTCTTTGCCACAATGAAAATCCCAAGGTTTTCATAGTCATCTTTGGTTGAGCACAAATGCCATTGGTATCTGGGATTGCCCATCAGGCTGCATAACCTTCCCATTGCTTCTGAAACTGCTGCATTCTTCTGAAGGAGCTCTCCGGAACTGTGTGTTGCTTTATCAGTCTGGAGCACCAAGTGCAGTGGATTAGGGAAAGCACAGTTGGTGTGAGAAGTTCTCAAACAGCCTGAAGCTGTATTCACCTACAAGAAAATAGTGGATATCACAGTGGTATCACAAGTCAAGGATTTTCAGCGTGGCCCAAGATTCAGGAAAATATTCCTTTCAGGTGGATAGAGTAAAGGCCTCATTTGCAGAAGCAATTCTGTGTTCAAAGTCTGTGTACCACTCAGAAATGCTCATGTGATAAGCTTTAGCCAAATGCTGGGTTGAACTCTGAATCCTCGGCAGAGCCGGAGGGGTCAACCAGACAGAAACTTGCTCTCACAGCAGAAAGCAGAAGCTCAGTAGTACTAAGCCAGCAGCATAGGAGCCTGCTTGAATTTGTTACTGATGCACAGTTCTGTTATGGTCTGCAATTAATGCATCATGGATTATTAAAGACTGCCCCATTCTAGCAGTGCTTTTCTTTACACAGCATTTGAAACTTTGTCTTTTATAAAACATAGGATTATATCAAGTATTTCCTCCCATTTCACATTGATTTTTGGCATTGCATTCTGTAGTAAGTTCAGTGCCTTAATATTTCTTGTGATCTATGGCCTGGATCCAAGGTAGCTCGAGGATGATGGAGTGGCAGCTTGCCTACCTCTGGCCCAACAGAAGCAGCTCCTTTGTGAAACCATGCTTCCCCAGGGGGCAGCTCAGAAAGCAAAAGGCAATCCAAAGAGCTTAAACACAGCACTCTGGACCTCCTGCTCCACCTGCAAGATGCATCGCTTTGCTTCTGTAGCAAAAAGCACAGCAGCAGTGCATGTGTGTGTGAAACGGTGAAACAATGTGTTCTACGCAGTTCCCCCTCTGGGAGGAAGAGGAGCAGATAAAGAGGTGAGTCACACTGTTTACTGCTCTACAGGAAAGTGGTTAATGGTTGGAAACGTCACTGATGAACAAGATTGGAAAACCTGGACAGGCTGGAAATGAACTCACTTCTTTACTCATTATATTCTGCAGACAACCTTTTGTGATAGATAACATGCAGACTATGTATCGGAAAGTTCTATAATTGAATGATTTGTCATCATAAAATACCTTAAAAGATGCTTGCTAGATTTGCTCTGGTGTTACAAAAAAAAAAAAAAGAAAAGGACGTACTTTAAGTCCAGTCCCTGTCTCTTACGAAAAGCAACAGAGCTAATAAATATCTGTGTTGCACTGTGGTAAAAATCTGCATAGTGTTTGCTCCAAATTCAACAATGTTTTTGTAGGACTGGGATTCATTCCATTACTTTCTGGGTTTTTGTCATCTCTGGACCTACTTACATTCATTGCTGGCTGAACACAGGCAACACGTTTGCTTAGAATTATGCATTGTGCTGAATTCCACTTGCTTTAGCGCTCCTTGACTACTACACAAAAAGAGTACAAAGCGTTCACAAACACCCAATATGCTGTTAATGGGGTTCTTCAATTTAGAAAAAGAAAGAAACAAACATTTATCTCATGGTAGTCAAGTACTGGGAGAACGTTTTCAGGTCTGTGGCTGAAAAGAAATGTCTGTTTTTCACATCTCACTTTTACATAAGTCTGTTTCTTAGTAATTCATCCAAATAGTCATTGGAATCAAACAGGCCATAATATTTACTGAATTTTAGAAGAAACAGATGATTGAATGTTGCATCCACATTCTGTGCTTGTGAGAGAGCCAGTGATGGTTACAGTTACTGATTTAAATAAGGTAGCTAGGCCTTGTCTTTCTGACTGCTGTTGAAATAATTGAGGTTATTACAGAAATGCTGGCTTGAGTATCATTGCTACAGACTGGTTTTAACGCCTGTCTGTGATGCTGCCTCGACTTTATGTAGGTTTGCTGTTGGAGCAGAGGGCAGAGCTCAGGGCTGAGACCTGTGAAAGGCAGCACAGCTGTGGCTATTTGGGGTCCAGCTGTGCTGCTGTGTGTATGCTTCTGTACACATTCTATAGACTCTGCTTTTGCAGAGGGCTGGCACAGAAGTTATCAGATGCTTCTGTGTTTGCAATAATGCTGTGTCAGTCTGTGTTGGTGATGGAGAGTGTGGAAGGTGTGCAGAGCTCCAGCACCTGTGTGTGTCTGAGAGCAGCACTTTGTGCTCTGTTGCGGTGCCTGGTGACCAGGAATCTGAGTTTGCTGCTGGATCTGAGCTGGATGGTTGCAGAGCTCAGGCCTCCTTGTGTGTGAAATACCTGGACTTGAGGCACAACAATGCTGGCTGTGGCACTGATGTTGCGTTCATCCTGGATGTAAACAGGGAAATAATGTCATCTGCCTGTGGGCCAAAATCTGCCTTTGCTATTGCATATTCTTCGTGATGAAAGATCTCTGATCCTAGTGTTATCTCCAGCTGAATGTTCAGAAGGTGGTTACCAGGAGGAAAGTGGAAATGCAGGATAACTGTGAAGCATAGGAAGAACTTTGGTTTGGATATTCTATACAGCAGCTGAACTTGGGGTTCTGCTGGGGCAGGTGGCTCAGGTGTGAGCCTTTGAGCTGCAGCGTTGTGCGGTGCTCACCTCTCATCCAGTGCTCACCTCTCATCCAGCACTGTGCAGGGCACACAGATGGAAGGAGCCATTGGCACCTTGGATGGTGGGCTGTGCTGCTGGAGCTGTGCTTGGTGGTGATGGAGCCATGGCTGCAGCTGTGGGGTGAGCTGGTGTTTGCAGTGGTTTTCCTGACCACTTGGTGAGGTGCCAAATGGCGAAATGGCAGAAATACATGTCACAGTATATATTAGTGTATTATAGGTGTAAGTTGCAGAAGACTTTGTGTAGCCAAAGCTTTTTAAAAAGTTATCAGAGCTATTTGATCTATTAACATCAACAGTGAAGAAAATTAAATAACCATGTGAGAGAGACAAAGCAAAAGCTTGGACACCTTTGGACGTGATGCTTTGGAAAGCACAGGGAGGTGAGGAGCTTTCCTGCTGGATCCGGGAGTGTGTGACATACAGCCTTCTGCAGGGAGGCACCCCAGAACACAGAGGCAGTGTGGAGGCAGTGGTTGTACCTCACTAGAAAGCAGCTCTGTGCTGCAGAATGAAGGAAAAGTGGAGCCCTTCAGCAGAAGGTGGCAGGCTGGCAGCACCTGTGTGTCCCATGAGGTGGAGCAAGGCCTGCTTCTGTCCAGAGCAAGTGCTCAGTTGGAATGCTTTCGTTTGTAATAAAAACATTCTTTGGTGTTTCAGTGCTGCAAAGAACATTTTTATTAAGGTGTTCGTTTTTGTTTTTGTTTTTCCAGTTGAGGATGGAGAAGGACTGGAGGGTTTTGGTTGGTTCTTGCATGGCCGATCCCCTTTTGCTGGTTAAAAACACGTACCTTTGTGCTGCTGGAAACACAGCAGGTGTTTTCAGTGATACTGTTTTCATTTATACAGATTTCTTCCTGCAGCTTTACATGGCTGTAAGTGGATACGCAGAGCAGGTACTGCAATAGTCAGACTGACAGCATGCAAACATGGTCATTTCTTCTACTTAAATCTAGAAGATGCTTTTGCAGATTGTATTTGGAAGTTCCTTTTACAAAGAGGTATAAACTTTACATTTCATACTGAGAATTTCAAAGAGTCAATTTAAATCTGCAGAGGACAGTTAGGCATAAATAATGGTCTGAGATGCACTGTATGTAACAGAAGTTAATCCTTGAAGCTAATTTTTATTCTGGCTATTAAGTGCTCTGTGGGATGAACTTTATGCATTTATAGGTTATCCAATATTTGTATTTTTTCAGCAAAAATAGGGTGTTTGTGACATGCTGTACTTCCAGCTGCCCAGCAGCCACTTTGCACGTCCCTTCAAACCCAGGATTGCACCTCAGCTATGTTTGGTTTCAGCCATCTCAGTTTTGTTTAACTGACTCCGCTGTGTTTTCTTTTTACCACGACTGCACAAGAACAGGAAATGGCGAAGTCTTGAAGCTGTGGCAACTCAAATCCAGGTATTTCACAATCCCTCTGCCTGGGCGCATGCCCTCGTAGTGCTGCAGAGAGGGCTTTCAGCTTCCCAAGCATACAATTGCTGTCAGCCCTGGGAAGCTGAGAGACAGAGCTCTGAAAACCCTCAGTGGTTAAAGCCTTCTTCCACCTCCAGCTCTTCTTGAAGAAATCCTCTGGGTTTATGTACATGTTTACCTCTCAGATTTACAAAATGAACTGGCAGAACGTAGTAAGGATGATCATCTTTAGACATAAAATGATTAAAATAATAATTCCAGTAGCATGCAAGTATTACAAGCGTAAAGGTCTTTATAAAACTAAGTATCTGTTACTTGCCATTGCATTTCTTTTGCCTCAGCAGGAATTTTGCTTTCTTTTGTTGTATGAGACAAAATCCCTTCTGTAAGCTGCAGATACACCTCGTGCCTTCCCTGCTGGAACAGCAGTGCCCTCATCCCCACCTGCTCTGGTGCTGTGGCTGCTCTCAGTCTATAAATGGGACGACGCACTGCTGCGGTGTCTGGCGGTGATGGGGTGCACAGATCTTCCACCTCAGTGCCTCTCTGCGCTGCACGGAACTGTGAGGAAGGAGCTCAGGGGCACCCTGAGACAGAAGGCAGATGCTGCCCTCACCTCCCAGCTGCTGGAACTGAGACACCGTTCTGGTGTCAGAGCTGTAGCTGAGGTTCAGTGTACACCTTGTGTCAGATTGAATTTGGATGAATTGCGGCTTTGAATTAGAAATCAGCCAGAACAGCACTGCACCTAAAAACTTGAAAAAGTCATTTGATTTATTTGTTTTATTTACACATCTGTTTTGAAACTAAAATTTGACTTTTTCCTTTTTTTTTTTTTTTTTTTTTTTTTGGAATGTTGCTGTGTAATCAACTCTAGTTTTAGCCCTTCCAGCTCTTTTTGTTATTCACCAAGTACTGTAATACTTTTTTCCCATAGGCCAGTAAGTACAGCAGTGGGAAGCTTTACCTATACAAAGTGCTGAGAAACACATTCGTCTCAGTACCACTCACTCCGTATTTCTTTCAAGTCTTCCTTAACGAGGCTTGTAATAAATAAAGACTAATACCAACATGACAATGCTGCTTTTTAAAATTGTTCATTTGCCAGTTTTAACAAGATAAAATAACTAATACTTAATATGGACATTGTTTTATGTTTAAAAAAAAAAAAGAGAGAAAAAAAAAAACCAACCCCCCCAAATGAAGAACAAACACCCCCAACCAGCCAAAAGAGGACACAAAGGAACACACATGGAATGATGAAAAGGAACAACTATTTTGCACTGAAAAATATTGCACAACTTCAGGTCTGTCTGCTCCATTTTGCTCCGCGTAAGTAGGTACGTATGAGTTAAGCACAAAACTGTGTCCAGGCAAATCTGTGGAATTTGAGTGAATGTAGGACTGTAGACTGCTTTGCTTCCAACTGCAACTTGGAATTCTTCAATAAGAGAGCAGGTTGCTACCAGCTACAGGAATAATAAATAAGTCAACGTGTTGGTTCTACATTTTGCTGACTAACCCTCCAAAAAGTATCCATGCCATGCACAGTTGTAGCTGGTCGGTAGACAAGGTCAAAGTACTTGGGACTTTAAGCACAAATTGATAGAACAATTACTCAAACTGCACGTGAAAAACAATCAAGAACATTCCCTGATTTGTTGTGGTTAACGTGAGATTGCATCTCATTTTGCAAGACTGAGACTTCTCAATGTATCAGCGCTGCATTCAATGCATACAAGTCACTGCAGGGTACATTAAGAAAGAAAAAAGAAAAAAACCAAACATGCTAAGTGGATAAAAGTTCTTTACAGCTACAACCTTGCAAGACCACCTTGTAATAAGCACATCATTTTGCTGCAGAAATGAGCTAATGGTGTCACTCTGGCTACAGCAGTACTATTCTCCCCCTTCACTGCTGCTATGACAATCTGCATCCATATAAACGCTGCGTTTATGCGCAGAACAAAATATTTTTTCTCTGCTTGATAAGATTTCTTTTTGGTGGACTGCCGTGTCAGCAGCAGGGCTTAACAGATACATGTAATACAGGAGACTGAGATACAGTATGTTTATTCTTAACTTCTGAAACCTAAGAACTACAAGAACAAGAGATGCAGTATCCATTTGCTGCAATTCAAGACAACCATTTTTTAGGGAGAAAAAAGGTAGAATAAGTGATTGCTTCTAACACTATATTAGTTCTATTTTTTTTTTTCCAATTGTGGTAGCTTCACTGTTTATCGTCCTCCTGGTCCACTTCTATCTTGATCAAGTTCAAGTAGACATCCAAGTGTAAGGATTTGTTTTGTCCAAACCGAAATGAGTTCTAAAATCCATGACACCATAATTTCAGTTGCAGGACCTGTTCTGCATCTTCATATTCAACATCACTTGCAGAAAAGGGGTAATGCATCTCAGTTTGCTTACAAGCTAGGAGATCACTTCGAAGTCTGCATATTCCTAACTGCAAACAAAATATAGCACTTGTAACAGGTTATAAATAAACTGGTTTTCAAGCATAGAGCCAGCCCAACAATAACAATACACTATTAAAAAGACCTAAGGCAATGAATTCCATCTCCAATGGAGGGAGAAAAAAAAAAAAAAAAAAAAAAAAAAAAAAGAACTGTGCAAACAAGCTTAAAACTATTTCTTTGTGCCAGTGTTATAAAATGTAGATTTCAATAAAGCCTTGACCCAAATGCCAGGACTCGTGAAAAGAATCAGAAAAAAAAAAGTTACTTTATTTAGGAAAAAAAAAATACTCTTATCTTACTGCTAATAAAATTGGATACACGCAGTTTAAACATTTACAGTTGCTGTAACACTTTACAATTCCTATATATGGGTGTAAGAACAAACATTAAAGACAATGGTGGGTCAAGGCTTTACATTAAAAATAACAACCTACTTTTTCTATATTCTCTAAAATACTATGCTTTTTTTTCCCAATATTTGCAGCCATTCAGGAGTATTTTTTATTCATTAGGAAATGTATATTTTGTGCATGACCTTAATTCCTAATTTCTGGCTCTTTGGGCTGAATGACAAAAGGATCAAACCCATTGAAGTGGATGGTCTCCTTGGAGGTTCACGGAGAAACCCTGGCTCAGTTAGTCTCGTATGATGAAAGCAGTGCTGCATCCACTGGCTCCATGCAGGATGGACAGGTAAAGGATCTCATCAACCAGTCATCTATACAGTCCAGGTGGTAGATGTGCATGCATGGCAGAAATCGAATAGGGTCCCCATACACAAAGTCCATCATACAAATGACACATCTGGGGAAACAAGAAATAGTTACGGTGATGGTAGCATTGGAAATGAAAAGCAATGCAATATCTATCAGATACGACCGTCTCAAACAAACTTCTGTTATTACTGACAGATATGGCAACATTTCTCTGTTACATCAGTGCTGGCTCCACCCAGCACTGGATTTCTTGGTGTTTTCTTCATACTACAAGCCCCTGACTGCAGCATTAGCAGGAAGCCTGCAGCCAGGGCTGGGGCAGCTCAGCATCCTGCACAGAACTAGAAACAGGAGATGGGAGTCATGAAGTTGAGAAAGCAGCAGCATGGAGTTATTTTCCCATAAAGGGAAGAAGAAAATAAAAGGGCATAAGTTACACATGAGGGAAAATACATTTTGCTTGTAGCAGAAAAACAAAGGATAGAACAAAGAGGCTTCTGCATGGAAGAAAGCTGCATCAAATTACACTTCCTGAAAGTAAGGCAAACAGAAGGACCAGATGAGGTTTGCCATGGGATGTAGCACAGACCAGTGGACACCCACAGGAGCTCTGTGAAGTCTGTGGAACTTACTCTCTGATCTTCTTCTCGGAGCCATCTCTTCCAGGATCATAGACTCCCTTCGGTAGGTGCTGGATAAGGCCTATCCTCTGCGCTATTCGGATTTGTTCTTCCTCTGTCAGCTGTGTTGCCAGCCGGGTCTGGCTGGGGGTTGGGTGATACACAGGAACAGGGACTTGCTCCTAAAATTAAAATATTTCAGTTAATGTTTTTTTTTGAAAAGGCTTTCCTAGTGTTTCCTAGCACAACACAGGGCAGCGTATTTAACTTTTCATCTCTCAGTCCTATAAATGTTTCAGTGATTTCCCACTCCTCCTTTGCAAATTCGTGGCTGAAATTATATACGAGATGGGTTTGTGAGTGACACCACAGCCCTGCTTCAGGACACACTGCTGGTGTTCAGTAAGTCTGGTTAATTTCCTCAGGGCTCAGGCTCTGTTTCACAAAGTCACAGTTCCCTTCCAATGCAGCTGTCTTTGAATGGTTCCTGTGACCTGTGCGCTGCTGGGATAGGGACAGCCAGCAGCTGAGGGTGACCCGTCATACAGCAGCACCCATGGCGTGGCTCTGACCTGCATGCCAGGGAGATAAAGCATCACTCCCCTCCCTAACACCGCACCTCTGAGCTGCATGCATCAGCCAGGGCAGGGCCCTGTCCTGTTCTGATGTTGCAAGCACCACAAGCTGCCCCTGACTTTATGTTTTCATGGCTTTGCTGTACTTCTGTGGATTACACTAGCTGGGGGGGGGGGGATGGGACAAGAGTGAGTGCTCCTCCATTTCTCACAGAGAAAGAAATGCTACTTGGCTCTCAGAAGCAGGGCCAGGGGAGGGTGCAGGTGTTTAATACAGCAATACAGTTCCCTTGGTGAAGCCCTGACAGCAAGGGGTTACAGAAACATAAAGAAACACAGATACTGGAGGAAGAAAAAAGATCGAGGAACTCAAAATGTCTGAAAGTAGCATGACGTGGAACTGCCAGTGAACAGCTCCACCAGCACAACAACCCATCTGAGCACAGCATCACTGTGTAAGAAACTACAGCTAAATGAGATCCTGCTGCAAACTGAGCCCTTTGCATTTTGGACAGCTCTTGAGACGATCCTTCAGTCACAAGCCCCAAGCTGACAGCTTCAGGTGGGTTTGGGACAGTAAGCACAACCTTCAGCACTGAAGGCCAAACAAGGCCAAAAAGTCTCTCCCCTTTTCCAGCTGCATACCAGCACCTGCTCCTACCAACCCTCCGAGGCCATTCCCCTGAGAACTCCCTCTTATTTTAGGGCCAGCGGTGTCTTCATCCCCTCCACACTCCACAGCACAGTGCCATCCCAACATGGCAGCTCCCAGCCCGTCTCAGCTCCCTCTCAGAACAGATCCATGGCCCCGTGCCATGGCCCCATTAGGGCAGGGGACACGGGACGCTGTGCTGGCCACATCAGATGTTGCAGTGGCTCAGAACGGTGCTGCCTCTCTGCACAGGAACATGAAAAACCAGGGGGCAATGTCTGCCAGGCTGCTGTGACAACACATAAATCGTGTTACTGTAAATAAAAACGAGTGGCTGTTCCATTCCCCGATCCCTGACACGCTGTCTGATGGCACTTTAATCTCTCCTCCAATTGCTATTAAAAGCCTGCCCAGCCCGAGCCAGAGCCCGCTGTGTGGAACCATGCCAGTGAAATGGAAGAACACAGCCACGCACAGTGCAGGGGTCAGACCTTGGGGAGCATCCACAGTGACCATCCCAGAGCCACCCACTCCACAGTGGAAGCACAGAATCCCTATGGGCTCACAGCCCCTCTGCACATCTCTGGGTCCATCAGCCCAGGCACCACAAGGCCCCGCATCGTGCAGGGTGGTTCTGGGGCCCTGAGGCTGCACTCCAACAGTACTTGTATATACATACATTAAAAAAAGATCAGGTTATCCATCTAATTATTGCTATACTCCAAAGATGAGCATGGATTTATTGCTCTTCTGGCTCACTTTTATCTACCATGGAAAATATTTCTGCAACTGGAATTACAAAATACTGAATTTGTAGCCAAAGTCTGTGCTCTTTATCATTGGATAAAGATGCCAGGCATTTCAAACTAAGACGAAATTTCATGCTAACTATTCTTCCATACAAATTTTTACACACACACACACACACACACACACACACACACATATATATATATATATATATGCGTACAGCCAAACCAAACAATCAAACTCCCATATTAGTGTCAGCCAGCAAAACAAAAACTGCTCGCTGGCACTCAGTTTGCTTTCATCAGTTATCCTTCCTTCCCCTGGAACACAGGAGCGGTGCTGCAGTCCCTGCATGGCCCAGCACAGCACAGGAGCAGCACGGCTCTCCCTGGCTCTGCACACACACATCCTGCATTCCTCTCGCCAGCCCTGCAGGAACAGCACCAATTCAGACTCCAGCTGTACAGTGGGGTTCGTGTCTTCATGTCATCCTCAATTCTCCTCCACTGAGGGAAGAAAGGGGGAAAATACACAGGGCACCCAGAGGTCAGCATTTTTTACTTCTAGTGTAAAATAAACATTTTCACACATTGCTGGAAGCCCAGACACGGTTTCTGCACATGGATTCCCAGGCACACTTGGGGTTCTGTCTAGAAAAAAGTCTTTTTGTTGGAGGTTTTCTCATCAATGCAACTTACCCTGGTTACTTATGCTGCTGTAAAACTGCTGCTATTTTGTTTTACCACATTTCCATCTTGTTCCTGCAAGTGTAATGAATTTGTAATTCTCTGAAAGCAGGTCAGTGGTAGATCAGAAACTCTTAATCCCTGGATAAAGATTATTTTAAGATCCCTGCACGCTGCATATCAGCAGTATGTTATCAGGGCTTTTGTTTGTTTGTTGCTTTTAATAATTGCACCAGCATGCACAGATTATCCTTTTGAGAAGGTCAGAGGTGAGACGAACAATTCTGACATCCAGCAGCTCCAGAACTCAACCCTCACTGCTGCCTTCAGCTCCCACCTTCCATCCCTGACCTCCATGCTGGGGTTCTGATTCTACCTGATTCTTTTTTGATTTTATCTGGTTCTTTTTCTCCCCTGACCAACGCTCTCGGTGCTGATTTGCACCTAAACATCACCAGCACATCTGTATGCATTCAGTTCAACAGAAGAGACAAAATTCCCCCTACCTATGTTTATCCCAACTTGTCTTCTGCTTTTTTCTCTTTTTCTCTTTTTTTTTTTCCTAACAGTCTTCAAATACCAGCAGCACAGCACTTACACTCCTTGTGGTCGCTGCCTATTCAGTTAATACAAATAAACTGTTCAAACTGAACAGCCCAGTCGTTCCCACAGCTCCCTTCTGCAGCCCCTCCAACGCAGCCCTGTCTGTCCTGCACTGCACTGTCTGGGGCTGCAGGGTGGTTCACATCCAGCTGCACTGAGGCCACACCTGCCTCCCCGCTGCCCTTAACAGCACCGCCATCACGCACAGCTTCAGCCTTCCAGCTTCCCACCCCCAAGGAACCCTGACAGAGACAACTTCAGCTCACAGCTGTGAAGTCAGGAGGTGAGAAAAAAGATCCCGCTTTTTCTTCTTCTTGCAAAATCCCCACTGAATTGTATGAAATGTTCTCCTCTCGCTACTTTATTGCTCATGAGGAACTAACTGGGATAATGGTCCAGAGGTCTTTTCTGGAAATGCCATTCTGACCGGGATGAAAAGACTCGAGCTCCATCCGTATGTTAATACCCGTTCTGAAATAATATCCTCCCCCAAGACATATTACTGTAAAACCACTTGCCATTATAATGTGCATTATACTGCAACTACAGCTTACTTTAATAATCCTTAGAATATTATGAGCAGACTGCCAAATATAAAAACCTTTTTCTGCCGTACGGGAGAGAACAGTTCATTTATAAAGCTGAATACCAGTTGCCATAAAACATCGCATAATGAAATCGTTACCCAACCTTTTATATTCCTGCTTCCAGGTAGCCAGGCAGTATAAATAACTGCAATAGCTGAGCGCTTAGGCTAAACAGTTCTTTTTAAAGAAAAATTCCCATCTCACCTCTCCCGTTTGGAAGAGGCAGCAGGGACTGACAGCTGGGCTGGGCACACGCACACAATGAGAGCCATCAAGATCGGGTTTGCCCAGCAGACTCAGGGTGAACTGGATGCACGCTGCCTTCCCAGACAGAGAAGAGCTGCTCCAGGGACGTGGTTTCACACTTCTTACATGTGCTGTCAACGCAGAAGACCATAGGCTGCCACTGTCCAGCCCTGCTGATGGCACCTGCTGCGCCACAGATCTCATTGCCCACCAAAGCATCTGAAACACCGAAGGTTATCAAGAAGTGGTAGGAGAAAAGTAGTAATTAAAAAGCAGTAATTAATCCCTGGAAGCATAATCTCCTGACACAATCAGGTAATTTTTACATTGCCAGACTGCAGAGCAGGCTCCTCTGGCTCCAGGGCCACATCCCTGGGCGCATTCCCACTAAGCACGTCTTTGGTCACCAGCTCCCTGCTGGATTTAGCCACCCCTGTTCCTCCCTCCACCAATCCCATCAAATTTCAGGGGGTGAATTTCTGCAGAAAAGCAGTACTTGCACATTCCTGTCAGTCCCAGAGCACACAACCCCAACCTTCAGCCAGAGCCCTCCAACAGCTCCACTTGGAGCACCAGCACACAGTTCCCAGGAGACAACAGAGTCCTCACCCCACAGCTCCCGGCTTGTTTATTTTAAAAGGTTATTTTTATATGTGGAGGGAAAATATCCACAAATAGTTTACAGAGATCCACACATTTCTGTCAAGCTGAGGCAGAGAGCAGAACCAGGAAGGAGAGCTGCCCCAGACATTACTTAGGGGCACGCAGAGTGCTGCACCCCAAGGATGACGAAGCAGAGCAGCCAGCTGGGGACAGAGCAGCCCCTGCTGCAGCTGGTGCCAGCAGAACCACATGTACACAGATCATCCTCACCCATATGCAAACAGCAACATCTGCACTGCTGGCACAGATCCTCTCCTCCTCGCACCAAGTGGTTATCTCTGCAGAAAGCCCCTCTCAGGCCTGGCAAGCAGAGGCGGCTGTTACAGCAGCATGACTGTATATACACAGCACTTCGAGCAAGATGGCTGTTGGGAGAACGAGGAGCAGATCTCACAACAAATGACATTTTGGGCAGAAAAAAAAAACAGAACTGAGAAACTGAGTCCTAGAGAGCAGGGGAAGAGGCTGAAGACAAAGGTCATGGTGAGGCTGCCTCTGCCTGAAGGGTCCAAGGCAAACCTGCTGCGTCCCACTCACTCACTGCCAGTGAGCAGGAGGCAAAAATAAAGGCTAGCCAAAAAACTGGAAAACAACTAATCCAGTTAAGGGTTTCTTTGAAGGCTGCATTTAAGCACAAGATGGGGGAAACATAGCAGAGCTGCGAGGGAGGGGCTGACAGAACACTAACCCACAGGAATCCTTCGCACTTCCTGCAGACGCCTATTTACATTCTGGAAAGGGTAAGGCATCAATCATTGCAATTGTTTCTAGTGTAAACCAAAGCGATCAAGGCTAAAAGCAGCAGGGCTGATCACTGCATGCTCTCCTGATGCCAGGCCGGGGTGCAGCACAGCTCTGTCCCAGCACACCTGTCAGCCTCCAGACGCCCTGTCCCATGCACTGCCCGCAGCACTGGAAGGCTCTGACAAAAGCCCCAAGCTCACACACCTGCTTCTCTGAGCCAGGCCGAGCACCAGTAGCCCCTGCTCGCCTCCCAGAAGCACGTGGGGATGAGGGTGACCCAAGGTGATCTAACACAGCACTGCCTCTGAAATACCAGTCCTGCCATCTCCTTTACAGTGGCTCCCATCGTCGGCAGTGCAGGCACTGTTCTGACCCACCTCCTCAAAAGCAAACACTTATCACTGACTGCAGACACTGCAGTGCCTGGAAAAGCTGGGAACCAGCACTCCCCTCTCAGGGCTTTCAGACAATCCCAAAATATTGACCCTGAACACTTAAGAAATAGCAAGAATGCTAAAATGTATCTTTTGGCAATTGGTTACCTCTGCTTGAAGGAGATTCTAAGAACTCAGCCATTCTCAGTATACTTCAGGAACAAGGCAGCAAAATAACAGCAGTCAGTTCTAATTAGCTAAGAGGAATAGCAACGGAAAAGGGCCAAAATAGCAAACATGAAAATACACGTGCACCAAAGACATGAGCAATCCATCAGGGGAGGACAGCTGAAGTATAAATATGTACAGGCTGTGCTTCCACGTGTAAATCTGAGACGTGTCTATGTATATTTCAGTGTGCATTACAAGAGCTGGTCTGGCCTATTAGCAACACAATAACACAGAGCAGGAAAATATCGCTCATTCCAATGCAAAAGTAGGAATGGACTTCAGAAGTATATAGTGGGCACAACATCAAAGGATTGGTGATGTCAAGTGAAGAGTGATCTCATCTGTAAGATGTAAGATGATCAGGGCATGCGTTATCTGGGCATTACCTTTCAGTGGTATGGCAACCATATTCCCAAGGCACACAGGGCCACCCAGAACGCAGCTTAATGGCCTCATCCAAAACAAGTTTTAACGGATATCCACAAACAGCATCAGATCCAAGTCCTCATACAGCAAGCTCCTAAAGCAGGGCAGACACAGATACAGCAGGTAGAACTGGAACAATATCACCCAAGTATGGTCTTCTGGGAGGTGTTACTTTAGCCTATGGCAAGAAGTAACACCGGTAATGAAAACAGATCAACGTCAGCTATCTCAGATGATCTGCCTTTTTATAAATAGTCTGTTTCCCACCTCCTCACGTAAGAAAAAGGGGCAACACATGAGAATGCTTTTGGCAGAGCCTGCCAGAGACATTCCCTGACCAGGGGAGCAGGTCAAGAGCACTTCAGCCAAGCTGCGCTGACCTGCAATGGTTGGGAGCAAGGGCTTCTCCAGACAAGGCAAGCAGAACAGAAGTGGGGAAGACATTTCCATCAGGCCCCGCAGCACTGAGTCCAAGATGGTGGGATACCATCCACAGCCTACAGCAAGAGGAGAGCAAACCAATGGTTCTGCTACAGCACAGAGACACAACTGGTGTGTGGCACCTGCTTTGAGTCATGCCAGCCAGCACGGCAACCCATGACAGCAGAGTTTGTTCCAAAACTCAGGAACATGCAATACACTTCACCTGACCATAGCCTTGTACTCAATCTGAAATATTTTAATTACATTTTTAACAAAATCATCTTCAATTACGAGTGCTCGCTCAAGCAGGAAGCTGCCACACCTTGGCTGTTTGATGGCACACTCAGATCTGCAGCCATTTTTATTGCCTTAATCGCATCTGAATTTCAACAGAGCATTAGAAATACAAAGTGTTTCAGTCTAATACGAAGTGTGTGCCCCTGAGATCAACGCATACAACTCAAAACCTGAGCCAAGGCCACAAATAGGGACTTGCAGAGGGACCCAGCAGCCTTCCGAGGCCAATAATAGCACACAGTCATGCTAGGTTTGGCAACAGCTTAACCATAGGGCTTTCCCCAGCATGTTTCTCCATCAGCTTGTTGCAAAGCCACAGATATGTGAAGGACACACCACACCTGCCATGCACTGGGGTCAGTGCAGTAGGAGCCTCCCTGAACAGCTGTCCCTTGTGTCACCATAGCACGCCAGCCTGGAGATGTGTCCCCATCATCACCCTGCCATCACCCACCTCCCTCCTACCCAGCCTCGGGCAGCCAGCAAGGCACATCTGCTGCTTCTCCAGCACTCTGAGCTGCAGCGCAAAGGGTTTGGATCAGGCAGCACTGCCAGCACCACTGCTGCATACCAAGGATTTTCGTCAGCGATGCCCACGCGCAGTCCGGAGCATCGCACTGTGAGGAGGCTGTCACCTCTCCCAAGTGCACTCCCACGTCACACTTCTGTGAGAAAGAACACATACAAAAAAGGCGATCTGGCTATTCGTTTAGTGCCATTTGATAATAACATTAATTATTTCAGCTATGAGTTAATAAGCAGCAGGAGTGAATGGCCAGAGGCACTGCTTCCGGCTATCAGCTCATCTCTGCTGTCATTTATCAATCTGAGGGGAATGTCTCAGGCATCAATGATTATTGCTACATCTGTTGTTTCTTCGCTTGGGTTATTTTAAAGTAGTACACCATCTAAAGGCAAGGAATGACTGGACAAAAACAACGCTATCTTAAAGCTTTATGAAGCTGCTCCCCTTCCCAATGCAGTATTAGCAGCCAACACAAGGGCAACGTTTCTATTTTCTTCCAGCTCAGTCTTGTCCTCACAAGCAGTGACTCTGCATTTTTAGCTTGCAGGGCACAAATCCAAGCATGATCTCATCCAACTGTCAAACCACTTCTAACAGAAAAAACGCCTGTGCCAAGAACAGGTAGAAAAATCATAAATAGCTCTCTCAGGACTCAGTTATACAAGCAAAGTACTTCCAGAACGTATTTTTCCTACTTATTTTCAAGTCTGCAATGCACAGAGGCAGTCAATGAACACGGGGCCATCCCCAGCCTGTCACCAGAAAACACACCTTCTTACAGTTGCATACAAAATGCCTTCAGTCACTGGAGCAGCCAGGCTGCTCTGCGTACGTTCTATTGCACAAATGAATAAGCTACGATGTCCTTCAGCAACCATACAGGCAACCTCTTCTCTAAGCAACATTTTGAGTCTGTTATTTCTTTATATGCTCTTCTTTAGATCTCACCCATGTTTGTTTGACACAGAAAAAGCACCACTGAAGATTGGAGACCATGGTGTCTTGTTGTCAATCCAGGCTGCCCTTAGTCAGCCCGCTGCCCTGCTTACACATGCTCTCACAGAAAGCAGCCACAGCCTTACTTACAGTAAGACCAGCTACCTGGAGGAAATCTTGAGGCCTTACAGCAACAGCACACTGATGGAACTAGGCACACCACACGCCATTGCACCACCACTACAATCAGAGATGTGCTGCTCGATGCAGGCAGCTCCTGCACCCAAACACTTGCATTTGACCCACTGACATGCTTGCCTCACATGAACACGATTGGAAGGCACCACAGGACCCCGGGAGATGTGCAGGCAGCAGGCCACAGGCTTCAGTGCAAGTGAGGTGTGTGCTGAAAGGCCCTTCTGAGCCAGAAAGCTGTGTAAGAGGAAGGCTTTGAATACAGAGAGGTCATTTGGCTGAATACGGGCTGCCCGGCAGGAAGATAAAGGCCTATCTTACCCTGAAATACCCGCATGTGAACAGCTGCAAAACTGGAAATACCCAACACGGCCTGAGCTCATCCCTGTGCTATGACAGGCTCTTCATGAGACAGAAAGTGCACCAGAACATCTAAGCTGGTGCTAAACACGAAGCCATCCCAGGGCTGGGGCTAAGAATGAAATCCCACTGCAATCCCACCCGGCCACGTGCTGAGGCACAGCTCTTGTGCAGGTGATGCACTCAGTGCTTTTGGTGTGGACATACACAGCATGGGACATCATGCCACCAACACTCCTTCAAAGTATTATGAAGATGTAAGGAAATGCTCCCACTCATCTTATTCTCCTGCCCTAATGTTTGGGATGTCTGCTACAAGCCACTGGATCACTAAGGGAAATGTTGCCAGGCACAAACAAGCTCCAGTCATGTCGAAATACCAACAGGGAGTAACACTGAGCTACAGATGGAAAGCTTTCAGACAGTAAGACCAGAGGTACTCCATTTGTTATGTCAGAAACAAAGAAACAACACAGCCACAGCCAAACAGCAATCCAGAAAGCCTTGGGAGTTCTCTAGGTCTAATTCATGGCATTTGGCCTAGCATACACCTTGTTACTCAGGAGTCATTACAGTGTGGCTACAGGTAAGTGGTAATAGCTAGAGAGCCTTAAAGAGAAAGAGAAAAGAAAAAAAAAAAAAAAAAAAAAAAACAGATGGGAAACTTTTTGCTGGGATTCCAACTGTAGGAGCAGAAACACTGCTGCTCAGTTACTGCAGAAATATTTTAGTTATCTTTCTACGTTATTTAAGCTTATTTGCTAGGCTGCACTCTGTCAGCAGAGCTTTCATGAAGTATTTGCAACCACAAATCCCTTTTCAGCATTACCACAGAACTTGGGAGACCACGGCTGATTTAATTACGAGCTGTTCCAACAAACCCCAGCAAAGCTGGAACCTTACTAGAGGAGTGTGTCTGAGCACTCCTCCATCCCACCGGGCTGGGTGCACTGACACCAAGGAGGAAGAAAGCTGTTGCTGTATTTGTTCTTGTGGATTTAAATACAGTAACAAAAAGATAGGTACCAATTTCAGTAGCAACTTTGTTCTCAGCTTACTGGATAGCTTCCAAAAGGACACCTATCCTAAAAGCATCTCTTGGAGAGAGGACAGTTGCATCATAAAGTAACCTAGGTGGACTGCTTCCCTAGGGACATCACAGATTTCCCAAGTCATCCCTCAGCTAATAGGCAAGGTAATAAAGTCAGTCTGAATTCTTGTCTTCTGGGATACCTCCTTTCCTACAGGCAAAGTTCCACTGCAGTAAAGACACAAAGTCACTGCAGCTTCTGTTCTTCCACTTGCTTTGCATCAGGCAGCAGCAGAAGAAACAAAATGGTCACCTGGGAAGCGGGCAGCTCCAGAACTGACCTGGGGGCAGAAAAGAGCTTGGCACAGCTGGACCTGTGTGCTCTGGTAGGAAGGAGCCTGATGGCTTCAAATGAGATCTGCTGAAAGCCATACAGGAATTGCCTATGTGGCACTTTCAGACTGGTATATTTGCTTAAAGAAACTATCACTGCTCAGGTGAGGCTTTGCACAGAAATTAGCCTTGAAATACCACACAGGTCTGGTCCTGGCTTTGTCAGCAGGGGTTCACACAGTGCTGTGCTCCTGGTCAGGTCCAGAACAGTATAACCCAGTTTACCCAAGTGAGAGAAGGTCACAGCTATGAGAATGAGCAGAGGTGGATTGCCTTGTGGATCCCTGAGCTGCACGTTCTGCAAGTTTTACCTGAACGTTTCTATTACTTCCACTATCAGTCAAAATTCACTGCAAGATGCTGAGCAATCAGGCAATGATTCCTCCATCACTTAAAACATGCCTGGTTTTTATTCTTTTTTAAGTTTCAGTGACCATGGATCAGACAAGATTCAGTTTTTTAGGAAAACTGAGTTTCTTGAATATTATGCCCACTGACAAGCAAAATAAAAATAGAAGCTTTAGCCTAGAAAAACAAAGGCTGAAAGGTATTTAAGATTGATCTCTAAATAAATCAGGAGGGTAAACATTGGGAAAGGAAAAACAAGATCTACTGGGTACAAGAATAACAAGTGCAAGTTGGCCATAAATATCTAGATGTGAAATAGCTTCTTGAGCTTTAGCTCCCCGCTGATAAGAGACTCTCTTTAGGAGAGGTAAGGGCAGAACTTGACCAGCTTCTTGTAAGCATTGCACAGAATAACACGTACAACATAAAATCCATAAAATAACATCCTACAGCACATATAACATGCACACTGCAGAAAATAACTTCACTGATCACACACAGAGCTATTCATACTTACTAATATGCAAATTCTAATACTGTACCAAAAAGGTCTGCTATCCAAGTTAATATAAGCTATGATGTAGTGTAATGACTAACAGCAATGCTTGGATCTAACCCGATGCAATCTAAACAAAATAGAGAAGGTGGTGCTCATTAAATCTGAGCCTCATTTTGTTGAAGTGATAATAAATGCCTGCAGACACTGTCAGGAGCAATTCTACCTGGACGTTTAAGATGCTAACAAAAGAAAAGCTTCCAGAATGAGCAGTTTTTTAGTAAAATCATTCTGTGCTACTAGTTCTGGCAATCAAGACAACTGCTGAGAAAAGCCTTTGGTTTTCTGATCTGGTTATAGAGTGTGTTCCAGTGCCCACTGAATTAGCCTGTTCCACAGCCACTGCTACCTTCGGTTCACCACTGTGCTCTGACAATTTCTTACTGCACCCAACCCAGCTATAAAGCTTACGCAGGTTGGGTAGGCTCATGTTCAGCACACAGCTGGAGCTCAAGAGCACACGAGCTCTTCTTCCTCCCCTTCTCCCAAGGACAGGGCAGGACATAAAACAGCAACAGACCTGGTCTCATCCCTGCTGGCTTCCTGATAGCCCAAAAGTGGAAACCACCTGCAGCAGAAGCACCAAGGTTTTTGCTCAGACCCTGCAGGACACTTTGCAGGTAGAGGCAGGAGAAAGGTGGGGCCGAGAACAGACCTGTGGGAAGCCCGTCCTTCTGGCAGTACAGTCACTGAAGTCCTACCACACGTGGCAACCTCCAGCTTTACAGACCTGCTTTGCTGCTTGCACTGCACCAGCAGCTGCCTGGGGAGAACTTGGCCCATGACACAAGTGAACAAATACACATTATTATTTATTATTATGCTCCACGCTGACACGCAGGCACCTTGCTGCTGCAACACAGTAAGCATTCTACTTCTAGGATTTAAAATATATATATATATAATATATATAGCTATCTTACTTTGGTTTGGTGCATTACTTAAGTCTTTCTAAGAGACAGGGTGATAACTATTGGTCTAATGTAAATAGTTGCATTTCAGCTGGACAGAATGTATTACTGTATTCAAACTGAAAGCTGGCCAGCATATTTTATAAAAGAAAGCAAGGAAAGCAGCAGTGGGTTCCACTGAAAGACAACTCATAGCTCTGCAAGGTGGTGCTTGCAGCTGGGGAAGGCTGGCTGTGGCTTGGGGGCCTTTCCTGCAGGTCAAGCCAAAAATTGCTCTTGGCCTGACTTAGCTCTAGGATTCAACAAACTGATGTGGCTACATTAGCTTCTACCTTGGTATAATTATATAATTTCTTAATTCTAAACATTTTAGACAACAGGGAGCTTGTTGCATTAGAAGCCACATACCCCGGCAGTCCTCACATACACACACACACAAAGGTAATCAAACTCCTAACAGTACAGACAAAGCTTGCCAAGTTATATTCAGACTTTGGAAACAATCCACACAGTAATAACTGGAAGGCTTGTGTGTGGAAGGAGGCACTGCAGCACCCCGCAATGCACATGAATGATGTTACTGTAATCATTCGTGTCCCATGGGAGAGCAGCTTGCTGCACAGCATGGGCAGGCTGTGAAAGTCCTCACTGATTCCTGTACTTAAAACATGCCCATAACTGCTGGGTAACATCAGCAAAGTTGCTTAAAAAAAAAAAAAAAAAAAAAAAAAAAAAAAAAAAAAAAAA